>NC_084733.1:30238575-30478575 GCF_033978785.1 Entelurus aequoreus
AGGCAGGCCAGTCTAGTACCCGCACTCTTTTACTATGAAGCCACGTTGATGTAACACGTGGCTTGGCATTGTCTTGCTGAAATAAGCAGGGGCGTCCATGGTAACGTTGCTTGGATGGCAACATATGTTGCTCCAAAACCTGTATGTATCTTTCAGCATTAATGGCGCCTTCACAGATGTGTAAGTTACCCATGTCTTGGGCACTAATACACCCCCATACCATCACAGATGCTGGCTTTTCAACTTTGCGCCTATAGCAATCCGGATGGTTCTTTTCCTCTTTGGTCCGGAGGACACGACGTCCACAGTTTCCAAAAACATTTTGAAATGTGGACTCGTCAGACCACAGAACACTTTTCCACTTTGTATAAGTCCATCTTAGATGAGCTCAGGCCCAGCGAAGCCGACGGCGTTTCTGGGTGTTGTTGATAAACGGTTTTCGCCTTGCATAGGAGAGTTTTTACTTGCACTTACAGATGTAGCGACCAACTGTAGTTACTGACAGTGGGTTTCTGAAGTGTTCCTGAGCCCATGTGGTGATATCCTTTACACACTGATGTCGCTTGTTGATGCAGTACAGCCTGAGGGATCGAAGGTCACGGGCTTAGCTGCTTACGTGCAGAGATTTCTCCAGATTCTCTGAACCCTTTGATGATATTACGGACCGTAGATGGTGAATTCCCTAAATTCCTTGCAATAGCTGGTTGAGAAAGGTTTTTCTTAAACTGTTCAACAATTTGCTCACGCATTTGTTGACAAAGTGGTGACCCTCGCCCCATCCTTGTTTGTGAATGACCGAGCATTTCATGGAATCTACTTTTATACCCAATCATGGCACCCACCTGTTCCCAATTTGCCTGTTCACCTGTGGAGTATTTATTGCCACCTTTCCCAACTTCTTGGGAATTGGGAACTTCTAGGCCACCTACTCAGTGGCCTAGTGGTTAGAGTGTCCGCCCTGAGATCGGTAGGTTGTGAGTTCAAACCCCGGCCGAGTCATACCAAAGACTATACAATGGGACCCATTACCTCCCTGCTTGGCACTCAGCATCAAGGGTTGGATTTGGGGGTTAAATCACCAAAAATGATTCCCGGGCGCGGCACCGCTGCTGCCCACTGCTTCCCTCACCTCCCAGGGGGTGATCAAGGGGATGGGTCAAATGCAGAGGACAAATTTCACCACACCTAGTGTGTGTGACATTCATTGGTACTTTAACTTTTAACTTAACTTTAAATTTTCTTTGTCACGTGTTGCTGGCATCAAATTCTAAAGTTAATGATTATTTGTAAAAAAAAAAGTTTATCGGTTTGAACATCAAATATGTTGTCTTTGTAGCATATTCAACTGAATATGGGTTGAAAATGATTTGCAAATCATTGTATTCCGTTTATATTTACATCTAACACAATTTCCCAACTCATAAGGAAACGGGGTTTGTATATATATATATATATACATACATATATACATACATATATACGTGTATATACATATATATATACTGTATATATACACTGTATATATATATATATATATATACTGTATATATATATATATATATATATATATATATATATATATATATATATATATATATATATATATATATATATATATATATATATATATATATATATATATATATATATACACACACACATATAAATATATATACATACATATAAAAGTTGTCCTCTTTCAACCTTTGATTTTACAGTAGTGCACACCCCAATTTGTCTCGTTTCATGTGTCAGGTAAACCACCACAAATGGGGCCATGCGAATCCCGTTCTTACTGTATAAAAGTTTCTCTGAATGTTAACTTTAAAAAAGAATGTGGCGTAAATAATTTTTTGCTAGTATTTAAAAAAGACAAGCTGGATACTGACCCACCACTCTTGGTCCTCCTCACCGTCGACCACAATGACCTCGCCCTCAGAGAAGGTCAGTTCGTCGGGGTTGTCTGCCACACAGTTGTAGATGGCTTTCACTCGCTTTGGCCTGTGCTTCTAAAAACAGAGGGAAGATTTCAGTGACATAAAAAAAAGTTGTAATAATGCAAGACAATCGAGGCTGAACTTACTGGGTAGGCCTTTCTGGAGTGGGGTGCTGAAGGAAAAGACTGACCTACGGAGTTCTGGGGACATCCTGGCACTGCCTTAGCTGGAGCAGGAAGAGGAAACGATATCACAAAGACAACAAACTTTGCACGCTTCCACGGCAGAAAACAGGAATGCTACAGATTGAGAAATGTTTTAATCTGGCTGCACAGTTTTGCATGTCTTCCTGCAAACACGAAGCCTTGCTCTTTATCTGTTGACTCACTTGGTCGCTCAATCGATTCCGTCCGATTTAGGAGTCCTCGGGTGAAGCCTTTGCCATTGCTGGAAAACATGGAAAATTGTGTTGAAGCGCTGGAATCCAGATACAAGAGTGACAAAATGTGCAAGTTATACATCGTTTTGTTAACATTTTCCCCTCAACACTTCATTTTGTCCATGTGTGTACTCTAATAAGATTAGCTGCTGTAACCACTGTAACTATGACTACTATTATCTAGTAACAAATGACAACATCCATTTTTTTAATGCTGGTAGTAAAATCCTGCTAAGTAACTGCAGTACATAATTACAGTATATAAACATGCCAATTATAAGTTTTTACATGAGATGCAAAATATTTTGTGTGGCATTCAAGATAAATAAAATGTATTCTGACAATGTGCTAACTGCATGCTAATCTACATTGAAAATCCTGTACACACACGAGCGATTAGTATCATAAATTTTATCATGGCGATTTTGAAGACAACAGGCAAACATATAAGAAAAAATCTGAGACACTCAAGAGGATAATGATTAAAACGCCTTTATTAGCCAGTCTGATATTTAAAAAAATGTCTAACTACCCGTTTAAACCCGAAAGCCCTTCGTCAGGGCAAGGGCAAAGTGTTTGTCAGTCAACTCTACACATTAATAACTAGGTGGGTAATTAGAGACAGCTGTAAAGGCTCTAATTAACGGAAATCTGCACCACACAATCCAACATCATCAACTCAACAGACAAACACACATAATATATACATTCCCATAATAAGTATTACGTCTCTAAGGACCTCTTTGGAAGACAACAGAACTCACAGTTCTAAGAAAACAGAGCAGAGAGAAAGAGCTTCACGTTTCCCACATTTTGTTTTGTTACAGCCTTATTCCAAAACTAATTAATACATTTCAGTCCTCAAAACTCTACAGACAATACCCCATGATGACAATATGACAAGCTGTTTTTAAAATTTTAGCAAATTTATAAAAAAATAAATAAAAAAATAAAATCACATGTACATGGATATTTACAGCCTTTGTGCAATACTTTGTTGATGCACCTTTGGCAACAATTACAGGCTCAAATATTTTTGTCAGGATAGAGGGAAAGGTGAATGCAGCAATGTACAGAGACATCCTGGATGAAAACCAACGCTCCCTATTCAATCTGACAGATCTTAAGAAATGCTGCAAAGAAGAATGGGCGAAACTGCCCAAAAATAGGTGTGCCAAGCTTGTGACACCGTATTCAAAAAGACTTGAGGCTGTAATTGCTGCCAAAAAGAGCATCAAAAAATATTGAGCACAGGTTTGGAACACTTATGTACATGGGATTTTTAATTTCTTTATTTTTAATAAATGCACAAATAAATAAAAAAAGGATAAAAGTTTTTTGAGGATAAAAGTTAATGTATTCCATTTCGCAATAAGGCTGTAACATGACAAAATGTGGAAAAAGTGAAGCGCTGGAAATACTTTCCAGATGCACTGTATGTTAAGTTTGTCCTAGGGGTGTTTCCATAGTCAGGAAGTAGTTGGTCTACTGCCAGTAAAATGTTGAATGTACCAGTCCTGTATCTTGTTGAGCCTCGGAAAGTTGTTCGCCTGTTGTAGTCAAAATTATGGTAATTGGATAGTGCTAACTGCTCGCGAGTGTGCAGGATTTTTACTGTAAATTAGCATCATTTATGTTGAGCGTCACAGAGAAATGGTTGTGTATCTTAGGTAAAAGTTATAATTGACATGTTTTCTTTATATACAGTATGCTCAGTTTTGCGGTGCATTAAAGTAGACTCTGAAATGGAACTCAACTGGAGCCTTTATTTAAAACCCGTTACAGCTCTACTGAGCTAGCTTAGCGGGAGCAGAATACAAATGAATGAATACCTTTTGTACCAGCTTTAATTACCTAAGTAACAAAATACATCAACTCATAAAGTGTGATAATTTTTAGTTACACTAGTTTTTGTGCCTAATCCTGACAATGGGTAACTACTATAGCTACCTTAACCGTAAGTAAATACCGTAATTCTGTGTCTACCGTAACTACAATTGTAACTGGTAATAGCAATAACTATGATGCTTATGCCTTGAGGTCAGCTTCAATACTAACTTAACAATTTGTTGATCTGTGGAGTTTTCAGTGGTGTGCAACTGCACTGCACCATGCTGAGAGCTGTTCCTAATATTTTGGTTAATCTAGTTCACCTCATTAGATTTAGCAGATGGCCAATGAATGTACATTACGGCGATGATAAGCTTGTGTTTGATTAAATATTCTCACCCTGCAGGGGACTTGGACTGATTGGCTCTGCTGGATCCTGCAGGTCCTTGACCCGACTTGTTTTGAGAGCTCATTCCGTCACTCTTCCCTGCAGGAGATGGACCATGTGTTCTTTTTAACATCTTTGTACATCTTTTTATGTCCGGCGATACATTCCATGCAGACACGTTCATTTATTGGTGGTTAATAGAAGTCTAAATAAAGACCAAGTGAAAATGGAGGATGTGGGTGACATGCCTACCTCCTGCCGAGGTGAGCCGGAAAGGGGGAGCAGGAGTGTGCATGTTGGGGGGGTCTGAAGACGATCTCTGACGTCCAACCAGGTCTAAAGAACCGGGCTTCCAGCTGTTGGAAGATGAGGGTTGAGGCGTCCCACCAAGGCCGGTTAGTTGGACTGTGACGGAGGAAGAAAGAGCGTTCAAGAAGGAAGAGAGAGAATGGAGTAAGGGTCTGCTTTGAATACTGATTGCATGTCAGTGGAATGGAAAGGGACGTTAATGGAGGGGAGACAAGGTGCTCTGCTCTTTGGCGGCCCTCCAGACGACCACTAACGTTATTATAGAGGGCCTGTCATGGCGGTGTCATGGTGCGGTTGTACAGTCAAGCTCTGAGCTCGTACACAAACAACCGCACACATCTCGTTCCAACTTTAAGAAATTAAATTGGAACGCTGCAGTAGACATGCCTTTTTTTCCCCCATCTTTACCAATGTTTCTCGGGGGAAGCGGTGGTCCGGCGGTGGTTGCGGGCAGACCGGGTTGTTGAGGCGGGTTGTTGTTGATGACGGTGCCGTAGGTCTCGTTGTTGACCAGATTAGGCAGGTAGGAGCGCTGCTTGTCCTTGACCAGACCGGCGTTGTCACGGGCCTGCAGGTGGGAGTTGGTGCTGGGCGTGTAACAACTGACCGGACGCTCGTCTCTGCGGTGAGGACTGGGCTGGAGACAGGAAGATAGAAGAATATGACATTTACAGTAATGCTAAAATTAAAAAATATTCATAAAATAAACACATTTCCAGGGTTTCCCCTAGATTGCCAAAATACCAGTCGCTGTGGTTAGGGCCGTGGTCATCATGACGTCATTGCATAATTTGCTATGATAATGTGATTTTCTGTGAAAACGTTCAATAAATGTATACATACATTTAAAAACAAATCTGTTATTATTAATTAGTGGTAACATATACTTTTTATATTACATCGTTTTGCCGTATTTTAATTGTTGCTGCTTATTGTACAATGTACTTTGTTGAGATTTTTTTCCAAGTGTCTGTAGACTTTTAATGACTTTTTTTACTGAAAAAAGACTTACGACAAATCTGGTGTTATTATAAATGTTTAGAGACTCTACTTTTGTCCCTCAAAGTACCTGAAGGAAAGTGATCTGCAGCAAGCCTGACGTCACACTTGCTTGGCGCTGCTGCTCCAGTTGGACTTTCCCTCCTTAAAGGCCGCCACTGTCCTCTTAATATTTGCACATTTTGTAGATCGCTGTCCGTGGATATATCTGGGATATATTAAAGTACATCCCCAACGCAAACGTACTGACTACGCTCAGTGTCTTGTTTACATCCGGTTTCGGCCGCACTGTTTCAGTGATCAAAGTATATTTCTGGCTGCCAAGTTTTCAGGAATCACTTGTCAATAGTGCACACGTAATAGGCTATATATCCATTCATACTGTAACGATCTGCTGTTGATTATGTTTGTGTGGTTTGGATTTGATCAAACACTGCGTCCTTGCATGAAAGCAGATTGGCGGAGAATGAGGAAGTGTTGTGTGTACGGGGACGCAAGGAGACAAAAGTGTTGGAATTGGGCCGGTTGTAATCATAAAATTGGCAATAAAAGTAAAAAATAGCGTCAGACTTTTTGTGACTTTTTCCTGAGGCCATAAATTTACAGTGGCGATCCACCACATTCAGTTCCATCAAGGTGAAATCTGATTTTGAATTACAACATTACACAAAAAATCTAAGAACAATTTCGAACTGGCCAAAAAAGAACCTGACAACCAATATGTCCGACCGCCTGTTTGTTTTATGGTGGTTGATGATATCCATGTGGCCTGGAATAATGAACATGTGTACACATTTCTTGCAAGGTATGAACATTTTCAAGATTGCTCAAGCTTTCACAAAGGTTTACTTGGCAGGATAACAATAATTTTAGTCAGTAATAATAAGAAATTAAATATCTTAAGGGGGTTAGATTAGATATTCCACTCATTTTCTTTGTTACCAATAACACAAAGCTAAAATGTGGATGTTTTGTTCAGATATTTTAGCATATATTGATTGACCTACAGTACATAGTTTTTTTCCATTATATAAAGGGCCTGATTTACTAAGATCCGAATATCACGAGCAAAACAGCGCATACAATCCATAAAATAGCATGTACTGTTAGTGGGCGTGTTACGTGTGCAATTGTAAAGTGTTGCAGACTGCCTTATTTAAATGAGGATTTTGCGTGTCCTATACTAGGCATAAACTCATTCTCATCATGCTACGACCAGCACCTTTATGGCTATGTTTTGAAACAAACAGAAGACATTGAGCACTTTTTATGGGCATTTCAGAAGCAGTCTTGCAGTGGATATACTTTGAAATCACCTTTGTTTTTTACCGCCGAAGGTGTACTCATTGGTGAGAGGCATCACTTGCTCCACTCAAGACGCAAAAAAATGCATACTTAAAATAAGTTATTTTAATATAAGAAATATATTATTAATATATATTCTACGTAAAAAAATCTAACGTCATTAAAAAAACAACAAAGGACACTAAAATGCATCATTTCAATTTGTTTAAATCAGCCGCTTAAGGCCTGTAGCAGCTATACAATTATAAAATTATGTTGCTGAATAGACAAAATGTCTATTGTTTTTTTTTCTTTTTCTGACCGTCCAAAATGTTGACACACACATAGGACGGAGGATTCTTATCTGTCCATCATCTGCAGGAGCAGTCATCCTGCAGCCTCGTGTGGAGCTGTCAGTTTGCATGTCCTTCTGACACGTGCTAAAAAACCGCAAAACAGTGCTCGCAAAACGATGAGTGTTGATAAAACACATTGCGCGTGCTAAATAATTATATTTGCATCTTCTCCAAGTATTGGGGGCGTATTGATGATCAGCAAATATTTTGCATATAAATGAAGACAGACGCAAAATGGATCACACGCCTTATTCTGCTCACTTAACAGACGCAATCTACTTTGCACACGTTTAGTAGATCAGCTTTGCGTGTGCTATCTAGTTTGCACGTGTTTTAGTGCACACAGACCTTTGGTGAATGAGGACCTTAATGTACAAAAGGTAACAAAGTTGCCCTTGCATCCTTTAACTTTTCTGTATACGGTCCTTGATTTGACACCCCTGGTGTAAATAAAATCAGAGAAGAAAAGAGTTGACCAAGAAAAAAAGGTTTGAATGTTATGTTAATGTGCCAATTTTGATTAGGCAGCACTGTGACCACCGCTAGGAGTTCAGGCGGGGTCCTAGGCAACTGGGCCAGTGCATTCTAGAGCAGTAGAGCGAGCAGCAGTGCATGATGTGTCTGTGTGCTGTGCGTCAATAAAGTTTGAGTTGAGCAAAATTAAGAGTAAGTGACTTTACTACATTGATGATCCTAAACTGTATTACCGCAATCTCGGAGCGTAATTGGTTCTGTGACAGTGCTCTTAAATCAAAACACTTGAATCTCAAAACAAGGTCACCCAATGAAATTAATTTAAAGGTGCCATATCATGCAAAACCAATTTTTTTTTACCTGATGGTACATGCTTATGTGTATTTGGGATCTGCATAGGTCCCGAAAATTTGAACTAAAACAGAGATTGCAGAGATATCTATAAAACAATCTTGCTTTTTTTTCCTACTTTCTCCAAACGGTCTATTTGGAGTTTTGTTCAAGTGTTAAATCAGTGGACTATCCATATATGGTAGAGTGAATTTATGTAAAACCGGCTGTGTTACAACATCATGTTGATGATGAAATCCAATGAAGAAAAATGCTCTGTTTGCTTTAAAGGGGAACAGCCCTTTTTTTGGAATTGTGCCTATCATTTACAATCCTTGTGAGAGACAGGAACACTTGTCTTTTTTTTTTTTTGTAGGATTTTAATGATGAAAAATGCTTGAAAAATGCAGCTAATGGGAGTTGTAGCCTTCAAAGCCCTCTAAGACCCTGTCTACATTAAGTCAGATAACTAATTAAACAAATAATTATTTAGCCTAAGCCCCGTTTCGGCCACACTAAACCGTCGTTTAAAACCACTTCAAAACCCTCCAGCAACATTTTATATACACACTGCAAGTCTATATATAATGTAGTAACATACCTGTTCATAACAATATGTAATATGTACAATATTTACCGCATTTTGGTCATTTTATGCATTACAGAATTTATTTCCTCAACACATTTATTTCCATTTCCATAGCGGCGCACTTCCGGCAGCAAATGTATGTTCCTACTTCCGGAAACAAACGCGAGTGTGTTGTAATAATGGCAAACTTGGTAACAACTAGCTGGGATTTTCAATGTGATAACTATTTTTGGACAAATGAGGATTCACAGCTTTTTGAAGTTGAATATACTAAAGATGAACTACTGCTTATAGAAGCAAGCCCAAACAGATGGTGAAACGTTGGAGCAGACGGAAGCCGAGAGAGTAAGGTCGGCGTGACTTGAGGCTGCAAATGTGGAACTTGGAGTCAAGCTATGCCGACATATATGGAGTGCTTACCCAAAATACACTTGAAAAAACCTCCCCGGCCAGCCGAACCAATAAGACAACTTTCCATCGAGTGAGTCACTATAATATTGATCATGATACAAAGAAGGTCATGCCTGTTATTACAACTACATACAGTGTCGAGCTAGCTGTGTACAAACAAAACATTAAATGTGGGCTAAAACTTCACAGATACTGTAGTATGATTATTCATGTTTTTCAGTCAGTAAATATTGGTGTTCTATCATATTGTGTTGTGCATTACAAACTCAAAAGCCATTAGGCTGCTAACGCAAAAGCTAGCGTATCTCTTGCCATAGCAAGCTTATTTCTTTCTGTAGCTAGTTTACGGCTCATCCAATCCAATCCACTTTATTTATATAACACATTTAAACAACAAAATGTTTCCAAAGTGCTGCACAACAATATTAAAAACAATATTCAAATAGTATCCTTAGCTCCACCAATGACTGAATAAAAACAAAAAATAAATACATATAAAACAAAACAATATAAAATAAATATCATTAAAAATGATTTTAAAAGGTAAAACCAATTAAAACAGTAAAAAGAAATCAACATTTTAAAAACACAGAGGACAACAGAGGACAACTCACGTAGTGTTAAAAGCCAAAGAATAAAAGTGGGTCTTAACACGAGACTTAAAACACTCCACTGTGGGAGCAGTTCGAACATGGAGGGGCAGAGTGTTCCAATATATCATGCCGTCCCAAGACGATGTCTTACTACGGTACAAAAATAGTTTCTCAATATTCGCTCTTACAATAACAGTGTGGTTATTATGCATACAGGTTACGGATTGTAAATGAAGCAGTTTTAACATGTAACATGCCTTTTAAAAAAATATATATTTTTAATAATAAATAATGTATGGAAAAAATTGTGTTCTACTAACAACTACAGTAGTTGTATGAACTAATCCCTATACCCGCCACGGTAAAAAAAAGCCGCCACAATTTAAAAATGAGTTTTTTTAACATGAAAACATTAAAGTCCATCCATCCATTTTCTACCGCTTGTCCCTAATATTATGTATTGTAGAATGCAGAAGAAGTCACAAAGTCAGAGGCTCTTTTTAACTTTTATTACCAATTTCATGCTAACAACTGGCCCAATTCCAACACATATTCCCTCCTGTGCACATACTCTGTGTTTCACTCCCAGACACACAACACTTACTCATGCTCCGCCAATCCCCTCACAGGCACGGTGTGTTCACAATCATCAAAACTCTGAACATTGATACCACATGAACATAAACATTAATGCCAGCAGGTCGTTACAGTATGAATGGACATATATATCATTTTATTTGTGCACTACTGACTAGTGATGCACGAAAAATACGGCCACCGAAAAAAGACATAAAACCACCAACATAGCACGGCCAAAACCGAATGTTGCGATGACGTAAATAATACGTAACGGAATCTGGAACAGAGGAAGCTTGTCTGCGATGTGGACATACTTTAATATATCCGAGGTACACCCGCGGACAGTGATCTAAATGTGCAATATGCATATATTAAAGGGGCCAATGGTGTTCTTTTAAGGAGAGCAAGGCACGCAGCAGCGCAAAGCAAGTGTGATGTCAGGCTCGCTGCAGCTCTCGCTGTTCGAGTCTCTAAACTCAACTACAGTTTTTAACTGTAGAAAAAGATGCTAAATGTGTTGCTAGTCATTTTTAATAAAAAAGATAGTCACTAAAAGAATTGGAGAAATATCTAGAAACTTCAAAAATTCGCAACAAAGCACTTTTTACAATAAGCAGCAGCAACTGAAAACTAGAGAAAAAACAATATAATGTGAAGAAAAAATATGTGTTAAAATGTATTAATAATAATAGTTTTTTTTACCTTAAAAAAAAAAAGCATCGTTGCAGATTATGCAAATTATATAGTGACGTCATATTGACCCCTAACTACCGTCAAACACATCATCAGCAGCTTCTCTATATTTTCATGGATAAATGTCAACTGCTTAGATAGTATCTTAACATCCTTGTCCTTGGCTGCACATCAGTATGATGCAGACTAATAATCATACCCTCCAACTCCTTCATCAAGTTGGCTGCATGTGCGGCCATATTTTTGATGGTTTCTTTCTTTAATTCAACAAATGTCATCAACTTTTTCTTTTCATCACTTTCTTCCATCCCATGCTTGGAAAAACAAAGTTAGGTCTATTTCTAGTGATAACCGAATGCTAGCGAGTAAGACCAGATCCTACGGAGTTCCCTGTGACATTTGCTACGCCAAATAATAGCAGGTATGCTTGTAACTAAGATTTTTGCTTCCAACTTAAAGCACAGCAATTAGCCGAGGGACAGCTCTTATTTCAAAACACTCTTAAATTGAGGTACCTCTGTATTAGCATAAAAAAGACAATTTCCAGTACTATTTTCCATTCAACTTAAAGGCAAAACTTTAAATTCCCATAAAAATACTTTATATCGTGAAACAGTTCTATTTAAAATAAACTCTGATTGCAAGGGCATCTCTTGTGCACAGCCTCCTTCAAGTAACTCCAAAGATATCTATTAGATCATTTTAAATGTATTATCTTCTGCAGAAGCCTTTCTTTTGTCAATTCGGATGTATAATTGGTGTCATTCCCAAGATGAATGGTTTTGACAAATGTAATAAATATTTAAACCAGTGTGTCACCTTTTCATCCAGGTCCTCATCACTCTCATCCAAGTCTTCATGCTGCAGGCACCATTCATACTCCACGTGAACGTGTGCGTTGAATTTCCCCGCCAGCGCCTGATTCAACTAAACACACAAATACAAAATGAGCCTATGCTCTTTCAGGGAAGTGCTTGTTATTGGAAAGTTAATGCTGCGAGCTCACCAGCTCCTCACACTGGAGGTGTTTGAGCCTGCGGGCGATGTCCAGCGGCGTTTCCCCGGTCTCGTTAGCTGAAAGGGGAGACCACGGAAATATGTCGTCAATAAGGGAGCAAACACTCGACCCACTTTCCTTCCTCCCCTTTACACAAGAGATGTGCAATAAGGTCGTTTCCCACACTGAGAGACTCCCTGTCCTCCGCCTCTCTGTCGATATTATCTGTCTGTTTTGTAAATGACAGGCCGAGGAAGAAAGATTAGTGTTGTGAGAAAGAGTCGCCATGGTGCCGAACCTCTTGGGAACTAAACCTAACAGTCTCTGTGATAGAGACCCATGATGTTTATATAGGCTTCACACTTACTTCTGCATTATTTCTCATACAACACATACTGGCTATGTTGTGCAAATACATACACACTTTTTTTCCCTTCATATATACTTGTCCAGGGTGTGTACCCTGCCTTCCGCCTGAATGCAGCTGGGATAGACTCCAGTCACCCCTGTGATCCTGAATGGATGGATATACTGTACATCAAAGTTGTTCTAAAATTAATGGCACACATTGTAATAAATGATTAAAGAGAAAATGTAATAAAATAGAATGACTTTTTTTTATAAGTAAATATTTTTAAAGTTTTTAAAAAATCTTAGAAAAATTAAAATGTTATTCAAATACATTTTCAGTTAAAAATTTTAAATAATCAACGAACAGTGATTTAATAAAATAACATTTTGAAAATGTGAATTTAATTATAGAATATGATGACAAAAAAATGTGTTGTGAGTGCCATAAAAGTGTGTTTAAGACGTTTACATTTTTGGAGTGGATAAACAGTTGATTGAATCTCCTTTAAAAATATTTGTATGCATACAAAACCCAAAGCCAGTGAAGTTGGCACGTTGTGTAAATCGTAAATAAAAACAGAATACAATGATTTGCAAATCCTTTTCAACTTATATTCAATGTTCGAACTGAGAAACTTGTTTTTTTTTGCAAATAATCATTAACTTAGAATTTAATGGCAGCAACACATTGCAAAAAAGTTGGCACAGGGGCATTTTTACCACTGTGTTACATGGCCTTTCCTTTTAACAACACTCAGTAAATGTTTGGGAACTGAGGAAACCAATTTTTTAAGCTTTTCAGGTGGAATATTTTCCCATTCTTGCTTGATGTACAGCTTAAGTTCTTCAACAGTCTGGGGTCTCTGTTGTGGTATTTTAGGCTTCATATTACGCCACACATTTTCAATGGGAGACAGGTCTGGACTACAGGCAGGCCAGTCTAGTACCCGCACTCTTTTACTATGGAGCCACGCTGTTGTAACACGTGGCTTGGCATTGTCTTGCTGAAATAAGCAGGGGCGTCCATGATAACGTTGCTTGGATAGCAACATATGTTGCTCCAAAACCTGTATGTACCTCCCAGCATTAATGGTGCCTTCACAGATGTGTAAGTTACCCATGCCTTGGGCACTAATACACCCCCATACCATCACAGATGCTGGCTTTTACAATTTGTGCCTAGAACAATCCGGATGGTTCTTTCCCTCTTTGGCCCGGAGGACACAAAGTCCACAGTTCCAAAAACAATTTGAAATGTGGACTCGTCAGACCACAAAACACTTTTCCACTTTGCATCAGTCCATCTTAGATGAGCTCGGGCCAAGCGAAGCCGGCGGCATTTCTGGGTGTAGTTGATAAATGGCTTTCGCTTTGCATTGCACTTACAGATGTACCGACGAACTATAGTTACTGACAGTGGTTTTCTGAAGTGTTCCTGAGCCCATGTGGTGATATCCTTTACACACTGATGTCGCTTTTTGGTGCAGTACCGCCTGAGGGATCGAAGGTCGTAATATCATCGCTTACGTGCAGTGATTTCTCCAAATTTTCTGAACTTCTTGTTTTACGGACCGTAGATGGTTAAATTCCTAAACTTCTTGCAATGGCTCTTTGAGAAATGTTGTTTTTAAACTGTTTGACAAATAGCTCACGCATTTGTTCAAAAAGTGGTGACCCTCGCCCCATCCTTGTTTGTGAATGACTGAACATTTCATGGAAGCTACTTTTATACCCAATCATGGCACCCACCTATTCCCAATTAGCCTGTTCACCTGTGGGATGTTCCAAATAAGTGTTTGATGAGCATTCCTCAACTTTCTCAGTCTTTTTTGCCACTTGTGCCAGCTTTTTTGAAACATGTTGCAGGCATCAAATTCCAAATGAGCTAATAGTTGGAAAAAATAACAAAGTTTACCAGTTCAAACGTTAAGTATCTTGTCTTTGCAGTCTATTCAATTGAATATAGGTTGAAAAGGATTTGCAAATCATTGTATTCTGTTTTTCTTCACGATTTACACAACGTGCCAACTGCACTGATTTTGGGTTTTGTATATACATACATATACACATTTTATATATATATATATATATATATATACATATATATATATATTTGTATGTATATATACATACATATAATATTTAAGAACAAAGTAAAAACCATGAATGAGAAATTAAGGAGCGTTTCTTACCAATGTCTATGGAGGCCTTCCCCCTCAGCAGCAGCTTCAGGCACTCACTGTTGTCAGTCAGACAGCAGTAGTGCAGCGCCGTGCTCCCTTTGGTCGTTTGCTTATCCAAATTTAAACTGCACACAGACAGGCACAACATATTGATGAATAAATAAAAAACACAGTCATGCTCAAACAGGGAAAATATTACTTGGCTCGTCTATAGTGATTTTCTGATCATAAATGAATGAAGGGATAGACTTTCATACTGTCACTGCTCTCCAGCTAATGTTAACATAGGATAGGTGGCACCTGTTACATGTCCCATAGATAGATGGGCAGTCATGAGAAATGCTGGCTGAGTGAACCTTCTACAAAGCAATATTTGAATGTGGGTGGTTTGTGTTCACCTGTTCTGAGTGAGGAAGTCGACAATGTGGAGCGACGTTCTGTCCACCAGCCTGACCGCGAGATGAAGCGCCGTTTCTCCCTGCTCCTGGGGGGACAAAAGACTTGCATTAAAATCAAGAGATTATTTAGATATTGGTGGAAATACTACAAGTTGAGGCCCTGACATTAGTATGTGACGAGAAACACCACAACAACTAATATGGGGATTATTGTCTTGATATGTCAATAACACAAACAATTGTACCTAATACTGTGGATGTAAATGCTTTTTGTGTACTAACATGTCCGTTGGCAAGCGGTATGGGCTCCATGAGGTCTACTCCCTCGGCGTAGACCTGAATGAGGGAGACGATGTTCCGAGCCTTTACTGCTTCGCACAGCGTGTGGAGCCGCGACACAGAGTCTGGATATTTCTTCCTGGCGAAGCGCTTCTCTGTGTACTTAGCGATGATGAAGTCTTTCCTCGCCTGCCTGGTGGTAGGGTGCAGTGTGTCAAACTCATCAACTATGGCATCCACTAAAAGATGGCGTCGACAAGTGGTTGGGGAGGAGTGCACTTACATGTCACTGGAGGGGTTGGGTTTCATCGCGTTTTCAGCACTTAAGCAAGCCTCCATTATTTCATTGAAGCCTGCATTCCCCACATTCTTGGCCAGCTGTGGAATGCACAGCAGTTACGTGCCACAGCATTGATACAACACTTAAATTAATAGAGCAACAGACATTCAAGGCCAGGGTTATTCAACTGGCGGTCAAGGGGCCAAATTGTGCTGGGGAATGACACCAGAGTTCAGTTCAAAATTTGGGAGACAAATATTTATGCAGCAAGTTCCTAAAATCACTAGAGTGCTCCTATTGTATAGAAGAACTTGGACCACTAAACACATTGGCAGATCTTTGCATTGACATTTTAACCTGGCTAGCAAACATAGAACATTTGCATCCAACCTTGTGATTTAAATAACGGAGGTGTTCCTTAAGACGCCCCTTTACGTCCTCTCCTTTTTGGCAGTAAATTTTTTTTTTCATAATGTGATTTATGTAATTTGGGTGTAGCTGTAGCTTGTTTATTACTTCAGCAGTCATTTGTTCAAATGCTTTATGTATACTAGTAGTAGTGTTCCTCAAGGTTCTATTTTAGGTCCTCTCTTTTTTATCTTTTGGCCTAATCAACTGTTCAGTTGATTAGACTCACATTTTAGAGTGCTGTGATAGATATTAACGTTGACTGCCTTTTTTGCAGAATGCCATAAAAACAGAAGAGCACTCTTGTAACTTAAAATAACAAAGTAAATAGACCAAAATCAAATGTCTCATGTAGAGGACACTGGTTCTCCAGAATATACAAAATAAGACAAATAGTGAAGGAAGAAATTTTTTGAAATGTGTCCTGCCCAAAAAAAAAAGAGGAGTATCTGTCCAAGCCAAAGCTTTTTTAAAGTAAACATATATTGGCAACACTAAATTGGCCCTAGTGTGTGAATGTGAGGGTGAATGTTTGTCAATCAGTGTTGGCTGTGCTATGAGGAGGCGACTTACCAGGGTGTATACCCTGCCTTCCGCCCGAGTGCAGCTGGGATAAGCTCCAGCACCCCCCGCGACCCCGAGAGGAATAAGCGGTAGAAAATGGATGAATGGATGGATGGATATATTGAAAAAAATAAAGACTATTTCAGTTATTTAAGGCTAGTTGAGGGAGCGTGTCTAATCACCAATTAAGCCTACTCCTGAAAACGCAATTCTCTGAAGCATATTTTGTGGGGTTTTCTGCTACATTAAAACAAAAAACAACAACAATAAATGAACAAAAAAGTGACATTTTAAATTTTTGGCCTAAATTTCTCAATACATTTCAATCTTAAACAAAATGATCAAATGATTTTTTTTTAATGTTGACTCTTTTGAAGGCCTTTTGATCAAATAATGTTACAGGTTTAAAGTAGTCAAATAACCTAAGTCACGCAAATGTATACAGAACCGCAATATCACTTGATCAAAAGGCTTTCAAAGGATTAAAATTGAATTAAAAAAACATGACATGTTTTTTATAATTTTGTTTAGGGCTGAAATTGCAAATTGCAATTGCAATAGGAATCCAAAATGTATTTATGCCCTTTGAAAAATGAATTACTTCTATTTCCTGTTTGGCTTTGGGGTATTGTTGAATAACTGCATCAAAAATCATGTATTATGGCCAAAATAGAGCAAAAATTTACAGAAGGGACAAAAAAAGTCAGCCTTTGTCCCTGGAGGTTTAAACCTGTCTTTGGCCATTGCATTTATACAGCCATTGTGCTGAAAACACACTTAATTTTTACCTTTAAACCTTTCTACCCAATACTATGAGGTGGTTTTGAGTAACATGCAGTCATTTGTAAGATACTGAAAACATTATTCCCCTGTCCTCTGTGGTGAACAAGACGAGATACTATATGAGGACTATTTTTTTAATTTAAACTGATGAAGATGTTTGATGCAACAAGGCATCAAAATACGGAAATGCATGTGGAATTTAAGAAAAATGCTAAAACCAAGACACGTTCTCAGTGTTGTTTTTTTTGGTAATATAATTGTTGAAATTGATTACAAAAGATAAAATAATTATTCAGTTGGCACTAGCTTTTGTTGTCGTCTGTACAGGACAATGCATAAGAAAATACTATTGTGTCTTATGGTTTTAACCCGAAACAATTCTTTAATATAAGACAATGTAACTTTTTGTCTGGGTTTCAAGCAGTTAATTTAAAAAAAAAAAATCTCAAGCTTCTGCACCTCCTTTGAAGCCTCACACTTTAAATAAACAATGCTATAAGTGATGGAGCGCAGCAGAGTGCATGTAAAAGTGTCCTACCAAGAGCTCTGAGGTGCTGAGTACATCCAGAGTGAGTGACTGGATCCTGGAGTAGTGGACTCCCAGCTCCCTATGGATCCCTGAGCATTCGATACAAGTGAGGATGCCCAAGTTGGTGGACAACCATGTTGGGTCTGGAGGAAAAAAGGAAAATAACATTGCAAACAGGTTCGAATCTAAGACACACTTTCTGACACGTCCTTTGCAAAAGGTTGCACCAACTGGGTTTTGTCTTTGTGGACGTTTTAACAGCTGCCTGAAGGCTTTTTTACGCTCTCCAGGAGGAAAGTGACCGAGCCTGCTTGGAATACGCTCTTTCATATAGTAGATTTACACCTCTGCTGAGGGACAAGGGGGGCTGGCAAGTAGTTCAAATAAGCAGATGCTTTCAATAAAGCGCAATGATTTTTGGCGCTGGAAAAGTGGTTAGTGCTGCTGTACGCTGACATCATTCCAAAACATGGATGTTAGGTTAATTGAAGACTATCAGCTGGAGTACTCACTGGGCGCGCCGCAATCGCAGCACACGTCGTTTCCCGTCATCCTCTTCACCTCGGCCAGGATGGCCTTGGTCAGCTCCTGCACGATGTTGTTCTCGCCGACGTGCTGGTCTCCTTTGAAGGCTTGGTTCAGCGCCTCCTCTTTGCTGTTCTGGAGCACGGAGATCCAGCTGCAGGGATGAGTACCAGACGAGGCACGTAGGGACGTAAGGTCGAGGACGAAGACAAAGAAAAAGAAGGCAAAAATAAACAAGAGGAGAAGTGAAAGTACGGTAAAAGGTCTCTGGGTAGGAGGTAGAAATAAGGAAAGGCGTGAGATTGTGTGTTGGGGATGAAGTGGCAAAAGGTTTATACAGAATGCACTTAAGGCACTATTCTCCCGTTCTGTGCTTAAGTGTTCTTTACGCACTTGAAGTGCTCAAATTTAATTAATAGGCTGATTACTAAAGAGGTGGACTTCGCTTTGGCGCCTTTTTTTCCTGGTTGCGTAAATATTATGGAACATGGAGTTTCACTAACACTTGTGAATGTTAATAAAATCCATGAAAAAGATAATACTTTCAATTTCAAAATCCAGGCAGTGCTTGTCACGTAAACGTGTGTCGCCATGGTGATGCACGCTACAACAGGTTCTTCTTACTGGCTGGATGTGAATAATAATCTGTAGATTAAACTTTGTTTCACTTATTATTATAACCACCCCGATGTCATTTGTGACATTAAGAGTTCTGTTTAGCACAAAAATTCTGTGTTTGTGTGTGCTTGCGCGGAGGAGCATGACAGTATGATACTAACTGTCAAAAAGTCAATCAAATCAATTGATAGACGCAACATTATATACGTATTTTCTATTAAATAGTCACATAGTCCTATAATCACAGTCTGGATGAAATCATGTCTATTAGTCCCAGGATGTCCAAACACAGCAGATATACATGTGGTCGCATTCACGAGACAACGATGTGCCTTTTGAATTTTTATAGTTAATATAGAGTGCCATTATGGTGCTTTTATCCTAAGCTCAATTGATATTTCCAGGTGTCTCAATTGAAGCAATCAGAATAGATTTGATAGTTTTCTGGAGGTGTCTTGTATCATTATTTGTGGTGGACACTTCTTCCAAACTTCAAGTGATATACAATGTTTCACCTTCTTGGGGCGCTGGATTTATTACAGCCTCAGAGGCACATAAAAACAAAAGTAATTATGTCGGTGGGGACATAGGGACAAAGTTAACAGTGAATGCCCACATTTAAGGTTTGCTACAGCCAAAGTGCACATCTTGGATGAAGGCGCGCAGTGACAGACTTAAGTCGAGAGAGAGAATGCAGCGCAGCCAGAACCTGAGCAATTGTAGACCTTTTTTCACTTAAGCAAATGGGAAAATAGGGCCCTTAAGACTTTAGACTAAAGTGGATTTTATTTTCAAATAATTCACAAAAACTTTACAAATGGAGCAGACCCAATACTTCGCATACATGAAAAAAAACCCATCAGCAAACGCTTTGGTTACAGAGGCAAGGGAAAAATTCCCTCTCAGGAAGAAACCTCAAAAAGAATCAGACCAAGCGTGGAGAGTGAAGTCATTTTTAAAGGTAAAGGACGGAACATTGTCTTACATTTGGCAGTCCTGGTCATCCTCAGCCTGAAAGTGATATGTTCTGTCATCTAAAATGTGAGAAAGAAAGACATTTTGCATTGTGTTGCTTTGGAAAGATGTACAAAAAAGTGACAATTACCAATAGTATAATAATCATGCATTTTCAAGAGTAACTTCATGTTACAGGTCTGAGCGGAATTCCCTTGGCGTGCTACATAATGTTTCAAAAGGGAAGCACAGCAGGTTGACAAAAATAAAAAATAAAACACCATATTTTAGAAAATTCTCAAAGCCAGTGATACTCAAACTGTGGTAAGTGTACCACTAGTGGTACGCAGGCTCCATCTAATGGTACGCCAAAAGAATCACTTGAATAAAGTACAGTGTTTTATTTTCCTATTTTCAAACAGTGTTACTGTTCAAATTTTGTGTAATGTTACAGTGGCCAAAATATTAAATATACTTGTTAAATAAAACCTCTGCCTTGTATTTAATAAATACTTAGGCTACTGTACTTTAATGTTGGTCATTATGGTGGTACTTGGGAGAGTGACCTCAGTGCTTACTGAGATGGTACCTGGTGAAAAAAGTTTGCTCTAAGCAAACTTAAATTATGTCAAAGGCTAAATCAACTGATTTGAAGTTTCTACAGAGAGAAAAAAACAGAGTTGCAAATGTCTCCACAAATTATACATACTTTTGTTATTCTGTAATATAGAATGTTAAAAAATGTTTGAACAAGTAAAATTAATGAAACAGAGAACAATGAATGGTAGGTGTGAAAAAAACACTAAGCTATTAATTATTAACCATCTGGAATAGACCTATGATGTCTTTTAGTTGAAGTGGAGTGGTAATTGTTTTTTGGGGGGACAGTTAGTGGCGAGCAAAGAAAACGTTAACTTGCTCGACTTACGCGAAATGAGGTCAAAGCTCTTCTTCTCCTCAGGATTGTTCTTCACCTGACAGGTGAGCAGGTTCAGTTTAGCTGGAGGCCTGTTTGCCTGTAAGAAAGACGGAATATAATATGATGTTGAATAGAAAATCAGCTTTGGATGTCTATTGGCTTTCGCAGGTCATTTAAATGACAATAAATGTTTGAGTATCTCCCTTCATCACAAACAGACTTTGTTGTTTATTTTGATTGTGGGTTTTGGTTGCTTACAGTGCCATGTGGGATGGTGAGGTATCCGTTCTTTGCCGTACACTTTCTCTTCTGCCACACTTTACGCAACCTGCAGTTTTATCAAACTGAGCATTATTATCATTGCAAAAGCACACTTTTGGATATTAATCTAACAGTGGACCCCCTTGGATTGTGCAGGTATCTCTAGTGAGTGAAACAAGTGACTTACCCGTCGCTTCTCTTGTAAAGGTAGCCGCTGCGCTCAGTGCCGTGTTCCTTGTTGCCTTGCGGCTGATGTAGGCTGTAGGTATTGCTCTGACGCACCTGTGAATCCTGGAAAAACATTAATAAGAAACAGATAAAGCCTAATACTAAATCTCAGGAGTCCAAAACCTTGTATCCAATCCTATTCAACTTAACTCCAGCAGTTCAAATAAAAACAATAAAAATAGTGATTCAAAAAAGAGCAATGCCTTTATAAATAGCAATAGATAATATAGTTAACTATCCATCCATCCATCCATCCATTTTTTACTGCTTGTCTCTTTTGGGGTTACGGGGGAGCTGGAGCCTATCCCAGCTGCATTCAGGTGGAAGGCAGGGTACACCCTGGACAATTTGCCATCTTCATCGCAGGGCCAACACAGATAACGAGACAGTTTTTTGACCATTCCTTTTAAAAGGATGGCTCCTAAAAATCTGGCTCCCTTCAAAGATCCATAAATCCCATCAATGACAGGCAGTAGCGTTGTACTGAAAAATAAGAAATCAACTGAGACAAAATGAAAAGTTTACAAAGTGAAATATAAAGGTAAACACAAAAGTATGTAAAATGCTAAATCCTACTCTGGACTGGAAGGGTTAAAGACCTTCAGTGTCAGCATTAATAGGATAAGTATGTTGAAAAAAATGTCTCACATTTTTCTGTCAATAACAAATGCATAAGCAGTAATTGAGCAGACTAAGGCTTTATTTTAGTCAGGAAATTACTTCTCAAGGTGAGTGATGACACTATTTCGATGCTTTAATTGATATTAGGTCCACATTTTGCTAATGGGACAATGTTTAAAGAACAGACCTGAATCTTGTCTTTATAAACTAAAACAATATCAACATCAAGTCCGAGAATGAGACTCTACAGAGGCAAATCACAAACATAAAAATGCAAATCGTATGAAATAAAATCCTACTAAATACAGAACACAACGACCATCAATGTTTTGTTGATTTACTTACTCTTCTAGACTTGTTTCACAAAACATGTAGGCAATAAGAGAGGAAAAAAACTTCAGGTCAGATTAATTTGTCATCTTAACAGAATGAGGCAGCTTGGTTTGCAAAGATACGAATACAAGACAGTGGAACCTCTAAAGCTGACCGTGATGATGCAATTCGGAATTCAAAACTATCCAACATCCTTGTGCAAGATCACAAATTAGTAAATTTTAAACGATCAACATGTAGTTTTTGCTGTTTTTATTTAGCTTTTGGCAAATATTGATAGGAAATAATATAGACTATTTGTTCCACAATATGCGCATTTTGTGGTTGCGATGCAGATTTTACATACAGTAACACGTAAAATGTCATAAGAAAATAACGAAAAACTAAAAAGGAGTAATAGTAATAACACAACTATTGCCACTTATGCACATATGTATATACATATTGCACACAAAGTGATTGCACTGTGTATTAATAATAAAACAAAAACAGTATATTGTGTCTGTTGCAACTTGTGTGTGTGTGTGTGTGTGTGTGTGTGTGTGTGTGTGTGTGTGTGTGTGTGTGTGTGTGTGTGTGTGTGTGTGTGTGTATGTGTGTGTGTTTTCACACGTACAATCATAAACACAAAAATATTGCCTGTAATGTTTTTCTAGTTTTACAATGGTGACAATTTGACACTGGAACAGATTATTTACATTTCCACTATTTTCTTAGAGGTTCCACTGTGGAAAATTGCACTCATTTGTTTTACTATGGCATGAAAAAAATGTCCAAAAACGACAAATAAGCATTTCTTTCAGAACATTAGACTGATTTACAGCATAGCAACAGTTTTATAAAAATTCTACATTTCACAATAAAATCTCTCATTTCTAGCAATTCAGCATGTGTTATTATGCTAATGCCATGTAAAGTCAAGTGTTAACATCAATGACACTGACACAAAAGTGAGTTTTTTGATGAGTGTATGTGTGTTACCTCCTTCTGCTCCACTTGTAGCGCTGTCTTAAGAACATCTCGTAACTGTGTCAGCTGCTTCCGCTCCTCATCCTGCGCCTGCTTTATCTGCAGAGAACAAAACATTCAGGATTTCGGAGACAACGGGTGAACAATGATTACAATTGAATGGAGTGGCAGTCATGTAAAAGTAACCCACTGTGTGGAGATCAGTGGCCAGTTTTTCTATGGAAGGCTTCAGGTTGTCCACTGCTTTGAGACCATCCTGAAAGAAACTGAACAAGATTCATATGACGAATTACTTTTTGCATTATAGCATTATTACACAAAAACTACTACTACTTGTGTTACACCATGGCAAGGTTGCAATTAATTTGCAGTGTGTCTTACTTGCACTGCGCGTGGAAGTATTTTATGAGGTTCTGCAGCAGGTCCACTCCCTTCTTGATTTTGATCTCGTTGACTTTGAGAAGATACTGCAAAACATTGTCAAGATCGGACCCAGTCAGACGCCAACAGAGCCAAAAGTGTGTTTTCTATCTAAATAAGTTTTCAACTCTTTCATCTTGTTCTCTTGAAAGTAAAACAAGTTGTCTGTTAAGTTCATGACAGTATATCAAAAAGGGCTAAGACGATACATCATATAAAAAATTCTAGGTATGGGTTTTGTATTCCAAAAACTACATTAGAATAGCTTTATGATCGTAAAACTGTTATGTTTCTAAACACCTACTCTTGTAATTTTTGTAGAGCAACTATTCCAATTGTTTTCAGGTTTTATCAGCAGTGTTGGGTTAGTTACTGAAAATCAGTAACTAGTTAGTTACTAGTTACTCTATTTCAAAAGTAACTCAGTTACTAAATCAGTTACTTACACCAAAAAGTAATGCGTTACTGTGAAATGTAACTATTTAGTTCCTTTTTTTTTTTTATTTAATTTTTTAAAGCTCACATTAATGCCCTTTTAGCCTTCATTTCAGTACTGTTATTGCACTGGAGAATAATACAATCTGCTGATCAACTTCACATGCATTTGCATCACTGAACTCTGCTAAGCCATGTGGTCTGCATACAACACACAAAGACAAAGATATGTTTCAAAGGGACAATTTATTTCAGGCCAGAACAAATTGACAAAACTATTTTAAATAGCTGCAACATAACATACATAAGTAACAAACAGCATAATAACAACATAGCTGTAAACCTGGCTTCACCTAAGGAAGGCACACGTGACATACACAAAGCCTAACCAGGCAGATTTGAATTGTTGTTTTGGGCAGTAGACGGGATCTTTGATCCAAGACACAACTTACATTTAACTAAAATGTTCTTTTCTTTGTGCTCGACAAAAGAAAAGAAGTGAGTATATCTCCATGTTATGACACTCGACTGCAGCTCCGTTGTTAGTAAACACAGACATAATAAAATAAGTTATCGGTTATCGGTAATCGGTATCAGTTCAGTTGAGTTCAGTTCAGTTTATTTCGAACATGCATATAATACACTGTAATGCATCACTAATTTCCAGTTGTTTCATTACAGCATGTTCGAAAAGGAGTAGGAATAAGCAGAGCTTATTTAATACTAGCCCTTTTCATATCACACCATATCATATCATTGTTCTCTATTTGTAACAGAACAGTGAATAAATTAATTAATAAATAAACCATAAGTAAGTAAACAAATATCAAATACATAGATAATCAGTATGTAGTTTTTTTTGTTTTTTAAATGTTCAAGATGTTCATCAGAATTGTTCTTCTTTTTCCTTTGTGAATACTTGTAGTTTGAACAGTCTCTTAAACCGAATCATATTAGTGCTTATTTTGATTTCCTTGTGTAATTCATTCCATAATTGAATTCCACATACGGTTACAGTACATTGTTTGTCTGTATAATAAAAACAATTATTCCTGGTATGAAAGAAAACATTTGTATCTGGATCTATATCTTTATCTAATTCCGGACTAATGTGATCTAAGTTGCTGAAGTTTCTCACTTCCATATATTCCTGTTCAGCAATCTTTTGTGTTGCCCTATGAATGTCTGTAAGTGTATATTAATGTGCACCTTAGTACAGATCTTCTTGTTCAGTAATCCTTTGGAGCGTTGTAATTTTGTAGTTGAATGTCGATGTTTGTGTTCCGTCAGACCCCATTATTATTATTGTTGTTATGGTTGCTCTGGGAGTACTAACATGTGCCCTGTTTCCTCAAGTCGCGTGCTATCTTGGCGATATCATAATTGCGTTTAGTGAGGCGCTCGTTGATGTACACATTTGTGCCCTTCAGCTTTTTTCCCTGTGTCAACAATGCTATTGTGGATTTCCTGTTGGCAAGCTTAACGATGGTGACTGGCGTAGTGTTGTTGCTTCTTCTATTCAGTGAGATGCACGTATCATTGGTGTTTAATTGTAACAGGAAGTTATCGGTTTGAAAAAAAATATTGCGCATCCCTAACTTAAATGTCCTCTTTTTCTTTTTACACTTATGTCACAATCAGGAATGTTAAAATAAGATGTGCGCAACAAGATCTACACTTTTATTGATTTTATGTTTTACTAGAAGCAGTGGTTAACTTGTTTTTATGACTGTTAAGAATTTTAAAATGTTAATAACTTTTTTATATTGCTGACAGTTTGACCCTAATAGTATTGTTATAGGAAAATGTGTTTTAAATAAATTGTGTTCTAAATTTAACGACTTGTGCATCAGAGTCGAACTTGACAACCGATCCCAATGAAACTAACCTCACACATCTGTAGCTGAAAGAATCTCCTTTCCTTCTCCATCTCCTCAGCAATTTCCGCCCCGCTAATCTCCGTCCTGATCATCCCGTGCTGTCTGGCGTGCTCCTTTTTCTCCTTTTCTATTTTCGTGCTGGTGCAAAAAAAACAAAAAAAAGGTCACACTGTCACAAAGTCAGACGGTGTACACAATTATAAAATATAAACAGTGGTCAGGGGTGTAAAATCATCCTTGATATTTGATTGGTAGCCGGATTTCCTACAAGGCAGTTTCCGTTATATTATTAGAAAACAAGTTTATTAGATTTTAAAGCTCAAAAGCAAACAAAGGGGGGAGTGCAAACATTTTGAGGGTGGCTCTAGTCGGTTTCCAGGTGATTTTACACAAAGACAACAATAGTACTATGGTGCATACACCTGCAGGCAATAGAAGGAATATACTAGGAAGGGGCATTTAGCTCTATTTACTTGATCAAATACTGGCAATTTCTACTATTTTAATGAAATGGGAGAATCACTCTCTTTAAATGTTTTAAACTCCTGTACCGTTGTGTCTGCATGGGTGCAGCTCAACATGGCATTGAGACAGACTCCTCAGTGCCTCTGCTGGCTGCAGCCAAGCACAGCATTTAACTGTTGAACTGTTAATGCCCATCCCGAGAATATATCACAAAATGGCGGGGAGGCACTATTTCATGCAATATTTGTAATTATTTTGCTCGCAATACTGACAAAATATAGTTAAAAAAAAGATGCCAGTCTCAGAAATATGACAAAAAGTGACCTTATAGGTATGCAGTAAGGACAGTATTGCACATAAATAACCAGTTTTTTAAAATTGCATTTGATTGTTGTCGCGTCTACGGATTTTATGTGATGACATGGGAAAAGACTAATAAGACAGTTATTTTTAAGCCGAGCTTGCAGTTTTCTGGGAGCGGACGTACCAAAAATGTGTCGTGCTTCTTCAGCTGTGACTGTGTTACAGTCTGAAAGGCAGCCACTTATAGAGAGACAGATACAGGTTTTTTCATGCTGGTTATGTTTAGTCAACAGTCCAAATGACGGTTATGGCAGGGGGCTCACTTCAAGTGCTGTCAGTTCAGAAAGAATTCACACTACTAACATTTATATCAATAAATTACAATTGTATGCATAAATAATGCATTCAAATGGAGCAACTGGTCAGCAAAGACAACATTCCTGAACAAAAAGCATTTAAAGAGAGGAGCCAACTATGCCATGGGGCTTGTCCTCCATGGATTGACGCCATGCAGGACCTGGCTGGAGGCCTAATGTCGGCACCAAGACTGCCCTATCTATTCAAAAGGGGTCTGGGGAGAGGTCGAATTACCCTTTCAGTAAAGAATGTCCTTTGCAGCTTGTAAGATACATATACAAAAACCTATAAAAATCACATTTCTTTTTGGGGTTTTTTACATGCACATTCACAGTGATGCAGGCTTCCCAGTGTGGAGCAGGTGAGAAGAGGTTATTTTAAATGAATGTGGTGTGTGAGAGGAAATCACATAAATAGATTAGGAGGGGAGAGTGGTTAGTCAAGACAAACTACACATTTCCAAAATCAACATTTTAAATTTGGACGGCTTACACTTTTGTTTCGTAGTCCTTCCAGGCTTTGTCAAAAGGTTTTTTTAGATCCTGTGAAAAAAAACAGGAAAAAGAGGGGGAATTAAATCAAAGTGACTCTTAAAACTGTGGCAGCGCTACAGTTTATACAAAACAAGCAACAAGCAAAGCATTTTAATATTAAGCATGGGGCTTGTAACGGAAACCCACCACTTTAAAGGATATACAGTTATAGTCAGGGCATTTACAGTACTGACCTAAACTGCAAGGAGGAGGGGGAGTTATTTGAAAATAGGCCATAATTGGAGAAAGACTGATGCAAATATTTTACAAAATTTGAAAATTTATTAGATAATACTCATTGTATTATACAGTTTTTTAACTTTGATAATGATTGTTGAGGCTTGACAACATTGGAAAGGAAAACACAGCTGTCGTTGCAAAATGTTTATTACCATACATATTGGACAACAAAGCAGCAGCAGTACCAATGTTGTAATAGCGATAAGGAAGAGGAAACCACTTTGCCAACAATAACACAGCTGATGTGTTCATTGTAAATTACAGTACAGTCATAATTCGTTTATCACTGTTAATTGGTTCCAGACCTGAATTTCCACAAAAGTAAAATTTCTTGTTTATAATCTTAATATTTTCATAGTTAGAGCATAAAAAAACCTGTTCACGACCTTCTAAATATGTTTTTTTAATATTATGAAGGCCTCCATACATGAAATAACAACCACATAGTCACCTGTACACTAATTTTACCAAATACAGTAAACATAATAATAGAACATAAGACATATACTGTGTTGTAACAACATGAATAAGAAAAACAAGTTACAAAAAATAAAATACTGCTGTACATAATACTGTACAATAACAAAGAATCACAAGCATAGTTCTTTTAAACACAACCACTAACCAAATACTGCAATTAAGATATTTTGTGCAAAACAGTACAGTACCTTAGATTTATTAATTTAAGTTAATTTAGGCATTTTGATGCTTAAAGATGCTTAATTTAGGCCGAACATATGAAAGTATATTATTGCAGCAAAATTATTTGCAAATGCCTATCTCAATCTGTGCATTTGTAATCCAATTCACGTGTCTGGGTACTAATGTGTGTCTGTATATCGGTGTGTGTGTGTGTGTGTAATTAAAGCTGTGTGTGCGTATTTTAAGTTGTCTGTTAGTATTATGATTTGTCTGTGGGTATAAAAACAATTCTGCCTGTTCGCATTTCCTCGATTGGCTGTCTTTTTACAAGTGACTTTTTGCTACGTTTCTGCCGTGAAAAAGTTGTGTGTGCGTAATCATAGTTGTGTGTGCATATTCAGATGTGTGTATATGTAAAGCAATCTGTGTCTAACATTTTTGTTGTGGATGATGCTAAATATGTACATAATACATCACATGATGGTAGTACATCAGTTAAGGAACATAAAGGGAGGAGAGTCACATGTCAGTGTTGTAGTTCATCTTCATTTGTGGTCATTTATACTTTCTAAATAAATGTTGTGATAATGTTTATCAGTCGAATAGGTGGAATTGAGTCTGACAGTGTTTAAAAATCCTCCCATATAATAATAATAATACATTTAATTTCTAATGCACTTTTAATCAAACTGGATCTCAAAGTGCTACACAGTTAAAAAGTTAAAAACAGAGTGGAGGAGACAAAACATACTCAATAAAAACAAAAAGAAAAGGTTAAAAAATAATTTTGATATTTAGCAACCATATGCCTTTCTGGAAAAAATAAGTTTTCAGACCTATTTTAAAAGAGTCCAGGCTCTGAAAAGCCCTCAGCTGAATTGGGAGGCTGTTCCAAAGATGTGTTGCGGCGCTCGGTCACCCATGGTGGAGAGCCTGGTGGTGGGGACTTGGAGGAGCAGGATGTTTGTTGATCTGAGGGTGCGGGTGGTGGACTATAGGGTGATGAGTTCTTGAAGGTAAGTAGGTGTGTGTCCATGGATGCATTTATAAGTGAGTAGCAATATTTTGTTGTTGATCCGGGATGAGACAGGGAGCCAGTGCAGTGGTTGAAGGATGGGGATGATATGCTCGTGTTTACGGGCTCTTATCACGACCCTGGCGGCGCTGTTCTGGATGTATTGTAGCTTCTGGATGGTCTTGCCAGGTATCCCGACAAAGGGGGTGTTATAGTTGTCCAGCCCTGAGGAAATAAAGGCATGGACGAATTGATCTGCTGCTGGGAGGGTAAAGTGGAACAGAGTCTTGAAATGTTGAGGAGGTGGTGAAATTAGGTTTTGCAGAGATGTTTTATGTGGTCCTTGAAAGTCAGGTGGGGGTCGAACCAAACTCCCTGGTTTGTTGCTGAGGAGGAGAGAAGAATGACTTGTCCGTCGAAGGTAAATTGTGATAAAGGTGAGGATTGAACCTGATGAGGGTTCAGCTGAAGGGAGTTGCTTTTCATCCATGGTTTGATTTCCTCAAGGCAGGAGTTGAGGGATGACAGGGCAGTGGAGGGGTTTGGGGTTGTTTTAATGTAAAGTTGTGTGTCATCAGCGTAACAATGAAAGGACAGTCTGTGTTTGCTGATGACATGACCAAAGGGAAGCATGTAGATGGTAAAAAGGATGGGGGCGAGGACTGAACCCGGGGGAACACCACTGGTGACATGGATGGGGGATGGACTTGCACCCTCCAAGCAAGACATGTTCAGTTCGATCTGAAAGATAAGACTCAAACCATTTCAGTGCATGGTTTGTCAGTCTCACTGTGTTATGTAGATGATTGAGGAAGATGTTGTGGTCCACAGTGTCAAGAGACGCTGTCACGTTCAGGAGGATATGGAGTGAAGGTGACCATGAGTCAGAAGTAGTCTGTCTCGGTGCTATGGGCTGAACGAAAGCCTGACTGACATTTTTGAAACACGTTATGTGTAAGATGGTCCTGGAGCTGTGTGGCAACGGTTTTCTCGAGTATCTTGGATAGGAAGGGAAGGTTTGAAATAGGCTTGTAGTTTGCAAGATTGTCCGGGTCCAGGGAGGGCTTTTTCAGGAGGGGACGAATGACAGCTGCTTTGAGAGCAGGCGGAACATAAGCGGTTTGAAGTGAACCGTTAACAACCTGAATGATAATTGGGCTGAGGGTATAGATGTGTGATTTAAGCAAAGTGGATGGGGAGGGGTCTAAGCAGCAGGTGGTCAGTCTCATTCCTCTTATGGTTTTCTCAATGTGGCTCTGCTGGACATCGGAGAAGTAGGAGAGGGGTCGCAGACTCCCCACCAAGCGGGAGAAAGAGAGGAGGAGCTGGGCAACAGAGAGCAAATGTTGTTGAATTTAGATCTAAAAAAGTCAAAGAAATTGTTGCATCGCTCAACTGTAGCTTCATTCAGTGAGAATGAATGTGGCTTCAGGAGGTGATTAATTGTGGAGAAGAGCATCTCAGAATTGCCAGTGTTCTGATTGATGAGATTGGAGTACAATGTCGACCGAGCATCTTTCATGGCCTGGCAATAGCCTTTTTAATTGCTCACGGACGGCAAGGTTATGAATCGTCCAATGTGTTTGAGTTGAAGTTCTAGTGCACGGCTGGCTGTTTTAATTGTCTGTAGTTCCTGTGTGTACCAGGGAGCAGAGCGTTCAAACGTGACTTCACATGTCTTAACAGGGGCATGAAGGTCAAGAAAACTGCTCAGAAAGGTGTTGCAATGCTCCACTAGCTTGTCTATAGTTTCAGAGTCTAAGCAGGTGATGTGCTGGAGGTCTGTGGCCAGATCCATTGGAACCATCCCTTTCAGATTTCTAAAAGGTATCTGGCGCTTGGGTCTAGAAGGAAGCAGCAGAGATGTCAGAGTCATTGAGACTACCTTGTGGTCAGACACCCCAAGATCAAAGACCCCGAGATCCTTGATAGAGGCTGAGTTGGTGATGGCCAGATCCAAAGTGTCGCCTTTGTTGTGGGTGGGAACCGCAACATGTTGCTGCAGACCAAAACAAGCCAGCAGGCTCAGAAACTCTGCTGCCAGAGGACAGGAGGGATTGTGAACGTGAATGTTGATGGATATCACCCAAAATATTATTACATTATTTGACATGGTGCAGAGTGATGTAAGGAGATCATGTATTTCAGGGATAAATTAAGAGTTTAGTTTTGGGGCACGGTAGATTAGAAGCACTTTCATGGACAATGGAGGTTTGCATTTAAAAGCCAGACACTCAATGGAGGTGAGATCAGGCAGAGGAAGAAGTAAGAGTTCCAGTTTAGTCCGATGCATAAGTAAGCCACCACCTCTGCCTGAGGTACATGCTCTCTCCAGACAGGGCAGACTTCATTCAGCAGAAGATGGTCTTTGGGTTTGTGCCAAGTTTCAACTAAACACATAAAATCAGGACTTTATTCTAAAATATGATCTTGAATGAGGAGTGATTTCTAGTTAAGGGATTGCGTGTTTAACAATTCCATTGTGACAGGGTACAGAGCTGGTGATAAGAAGTAAATTTTTAATCTATTAATAGATTAAATGAATGATAAGATTAAGAACAAATTACAGGATTTTTTTTCCCAGATAGTAGCAGGTTGGCCGTTGAGCAATATTACACTGTATTACAAAATAAAGAAGGTTATGCAGCTATATCAGTAAGTAGGTAGAAAACGAAATGTACAGATCATCAAAAGCATTTATTTGGGTATTAATGTCACAGGTTACAATACCAACAACATATTTGACAATCAAGAAATATATAATTATCACTAACAAGCAGCATAAGTAGTGTCCAGAAACGGAAGTGTTGCCTTTATCTTAACACGGCACATAGCTCCGCCCCCTCTAAAGTTGCCTACTAGTAGTGAGTAGGGTTGTCCCGATACCATAATTTGATACCGGTACCAAAATGTATATAGATACTTTTCCAAATAAAGGGAACTACAAAAAATTTCAATATTGGCTTTATTTTAACAGACAACCCTTCTACACAATAAACATATGTTTCCTATTGCACTCAAATAACAATTTTACAAGGTTAAAAATGTTTGTTTCCAGGAAGTAAGCAGTGTTGCCTAAAATGCATTAATAAATAACGGCTTTTTCGATAATTTTACATTTAAACAGTATAACTAACGGTCTGGAATTATACCGCGGTTTATCATTGTACCGTTTATATTTTACATCCCTAAAGGCCTACTGAAACCCACTACTACAGACCACGCAGTTTGATAGTTTATCTATCAATGATGAAATCTTAACATTGCAACACATGCCAATACGGCCGGGTTAACTTATAAAGTGCAATTTTAAATTTCCCGGCAAACTTCCGGCTGAAAATGTTTCGATATGATGACGTTTGCGCGTGACGTCAACGGTTGAAGCGGAAGTATTCGGAGCTCATTGAATCCAATACAAAAAGCTCTGTTTTCATCTCAAAATTCCACAGTATTCTAGACATCTGTGTTGGTGAATCTTTTGCAATTTGTTTAATGAACAATGGAGACTGCAAAGAAGAAAGTTGTAGGTGGGATCGGTGTAGTGGGTAGAGCAACCGTGCCAGAAACCTGAGGGTTGCCGGTTCGCTCCCCACCTCTTACCATCTAAAAAATCGCTGCTGTTGTGTCCTTGGGCAGGACACTTCACCATTTGCCCCCGGTGCCGCTCACACCGGTGAAATGAATGATAGGTGGTGGTCGGAGGGGCCGTAGGCGCAAAATGCAGCCACGCTTCCGTCAGTCTACCCCAGGGCAGCTGTGGCTATGAAAGTAGCTTACCACCACCAGGTGTGAATAAAATGATGGGTGCAGAAAAACATGTAAAGCGACTTGCAGAAAAACATGTAAAGCAACTTTGGGTACTTAGAAAAGCGCTATATAAATCCCAGGTATTATTATTATTATTATTATTAGCGGCGGGCTACAGCAACACAACCAGGAGGACTTTGAGATGGATAGCAGACGCACTAGCCGCCGACCTCACCTTGACTTCCTCCGTCTCCGGGCCGCCGACCGCATCGGTGATCGGGTGAAGTCCTTCGTCGTACCGTCGATCACTGGAACGCGGGTGAGCACGGGTCGTGATGAGCAGATGAGAGCTGTCGTAGGTGCAGAGCTAATGTTTTTAGCATAGCTCTGTCGAGGTTCTGTAGCTAAGTTAGCTTCGATGGCGTCGTTAGCAACAGCATTGCTAAGCTTCGCCAAGCTGGAAAGCATTAACCGTGTAGTTACATGTCCAGAGTTTGGTAGTATTGTTGATCTTCTGTCTATCCTTCCAGTCAGGGACTTATTTGTTTTGTTTCTATATGCAGTTAAGCCCGATGCTATCACGTTAGCTCAGTAGCTAAAGTGCTTCACCGATGTATTGTGGTGGAGATAAAAGTCACTGTGAATGTCCATTTCGCGTTCTCGACTCTCATTTTCAAGAGGATATAGTATCCGAGGTGGTTTAAAATACAAATCCGTGATCCACAATAGAAAAAGGAGAGAGTGTGGAATCCAATGAGCCCTTGTACCTAAGTTACGGTCAGAGCGAAAAAAGATACGTTCTGCACTGCATGCTAGTCCTTCACTTTCACGTTCCTCATCCACAAATTTTTCATCCTCGCTCAAATTAATGGGGTAATCGTCGCTTTCTCGGTCCGAATCTCTCTCGCTGCTGGTGTAAACAATAGGAAAATGTGAGCAGCCCTTCCTCCGGTGTCGTCACGCTACTTCCGGTAGGGGCAAGGCTTTTTTTTATCAGCGACCAAAAGTTGCGAACTTTATCGTTGTTGTTCTATATTAAATCCTTTCAGCAAAAATATGGCAATATCGCAAAATGATCAAGTATGACACATAGAATGGATCTGCTATCCCCGTTTAAATAAAAAAATGTCATTTCAGTAGGCCTCTAAGTCACAGTAATTATTATTTATTTTAAACATAAATGCATTGTCAGAATATTTTTAACTTTTGTTTGCATTCTATTGGAGAAGATATGACATAATTTGGATGTAGCTTAACCACCAATGACATCATGGTGTTGTTGATACAACAAACATGTTGAGAATGTTTTAACAGGGCCTCTGTTGGTATGGCCAAGCAGCACACTCCATAGTTAGACAAAGACAAAGCAACCATGGCAGCAAAACAAGACAAGTACAGCAATGCCAGAATTCACTGAGCTGACTGCAACACGCTCTGAGCTTCGTTACTGACTAATGAGCAAAGTTAGAGTTTCTTCACTATAGGAAACAAAAGATGTGGATCAGCCTCCTAATTGAATCAGCCCATAGCATCCCCAACAGGGTACCGGTAGGCCAGGCGGCTCCATGTGATAGTTTTTTCAGATTTTTAGTTCCTTGGGTCACGCCTCCGACAGGCAACAGTAATTTCTCATTGGCAAGGGTGAGTGTTGAAAAAACACCAAGCTCCGACAAAACACTTGACTCAACAGCATCCCTGCTGCTGGGGTGCTAATTAAAGACGGACAAGGACCAACAGACAGTGAGTGTCACAGAGTCTCACAGTAAACAGTAAGTATGACTAAACATTAGGATTTCTAATTAAACACCAAAAGTACAACATAATTATGAATGTAAAAAAATGGTTTTATCAGTAGAAAACTAAATTTAGAAGAATTGGGCTACCACCTTATGCAGTAGTGTCATTGTTTGAGCTCCACAAAGGACAAAGATCCCACTCTTGACTTGTGCTCAAGCTGCTGCTGAGTGGCAAGCACAACTTGTCAACCCACAGGATCAGGTCTGCTTCACTGAACTGAGTCAAAGAGCAACCAGCCACTCACCCCAACAGTTCAAGGGTAGAAGCCATGAGCGTAAGAATAAGACAGAAAAAGGAAGTGCGGAGAGAAAAGCTGCCTGGAAAGCAAAGACCACACAAAGGAAGTCGCTAACACAAACTGCTGCTGTGGTTTAAAGCTTGAAAGATGGTAGATGGAAGGAAAGAGCCAGAGAGACCAGGAAAAATCATAACAATAGCTAAAAATACCAGACAGGGGCATGGCCAGCCAGAGCAGAACAGGCCAATGCAGTGCATAATAAGACTCCCTTAGAGAGAAGCGGCTCTTAACATCCTTGTTCTCATTCTCGCTGAAAGTAAGGACAGAAGAGGAAACATCATGAAATGGGTATATGGATGTTCTCATTCATCCAGGTCATTGTTTTCTTAGGGCATTCAATCGATTGCAACTGGACTGTTTGGTTTGTCTTGGATGTCATGAAATGTCCTTGAGAAGGGGCCTCCATTCGCTGACCCACCCCATCTACTACTAGCTACAGCTCTCCTCTCACATTCTTCAGCTACTTTCCCACTTCCGTGCTGAATTGCAGCAAGCTCAGCAGAACTTAAAAACAGGTTGTTGTAGTAATTTAGAAGTGGGTCTGCCTACAGGCCCAACTGACTAAAAATAGAAGAAACAATATTAGTATTCAGTAGTGTATACCTCTGTCAAGGCCAAATATGGTGCTATATGTCAGCCGTGTTCTGCAATGTTGTAAGTAACAATCAAACACAAATCTGAATAATCACTCTAGATCTGTGATTAATCACAAGTTATTATTTGCTTGCATGCATACAATCTGCTTAAGAAAATACCCCAATATTTGTATACAAATGCAATTGTGTAGTCGGAATTTTGATATTCATATTTATGTTTTGGATGTTTTACTGAACTGCAAGTCATTGATTTGCTCAAAAGTTGGTGACAGTAAGCATAGTAAATTAAGTGCACATTTTTGTTTTTCTTGTCCTAAATATAAATATTTCCTGCTTAACTTGACATAATATAAATAAACATATTGCTTTAACAGGAGTCTGTCCTGCTTAATTTAAAACTGAATAAATTCAGTGTTCAGCTTTATGATGGAGCAGGTCTCCAACTTTCATTACTATCAAAACTACTGTGACAAAACGAGAGGTGAGATATTTGACCCACTGCCTTTCGACGCGGGTCAAAACAAACAATGTGATTTATCATCATTCATTTATGGTAACGCAATAATATTTTCATTAATCACATGCGGTAACGCATTAACATTAACAGCGCTAATATATAAATATATATATATATGTGTATGTATATATACAGTATATATAATGTAGTAACAGACACGTTAATAACAATATGTAATATGTACAGTATTTACCGTACTTTGATCAATTTAAGCATTACCGGGACTTTTTTCCTGTGCGCATTTATTTTAGTGCACATAGCAACGTACTCCCTGCTTCTCATAGCAACCGGCGCACCGGGTCATAAGGCACACTGTCCATTTTGAGAAAAAGAAAGGATTTAAGTGTGCCTTATAGTCTGAAAAATATGGTAGTTTGAAACACATCTAGAATGCAATACCAACAACTGCAGTAGTTTTACAAAATATTTCAATAATATTGTACAGCATTTATCTTGGGGACCAGACTAATGGGGCTGCTTCTCTGTCCAATGTTAAACAGTTTGCTTATTATTCGCTTATAATAAGCGACTTGTTTTCATAGAGCTGGTTGCTTGCTTCTCTCATGACATCTGGCAACATTGTCTCCGTCGTGTAACAATAGGAACTAGGAAGTTGCTGTTTATGTTCTACACGGACGTATTTGACTGACGTGCTTGCAATTTAAAGCATAACAAAAAGCTGAGAGACAAGTTGTATCTCAAATAACTCATGAGTTAAGGTACTAGTAAGTTGTAGTACCACAGTACTCTAAAGTGTATCCAAGTTTAAGTTTTATAGTACGGTCTACAGTATTAGCTCCAGTATTACGCTGTATGCAGATTGTATAAAGAGGGATTTACTCTTATCTAAAATCTCAAACAGTAAGCAGGAGTGGGTGGTTTGGGTGTTCATGAACCACTGAACCACAATGGGGCAAGGCTCAGCTTGGACTCCTGTGGCTCCATCCAAAAACGTTAACGCCTAGAGAGCCCCTCTCATCTCTTACTTATGCAAACACAGTGGATAAAACAGCAACCGCCGACTGGCTGTTGTGAACCGAGAGGGTCCCCAGCAGGCACGACATCATGCTGGCGTCCCCTAAAAAAATCCCACAGTAAGGCAAAAGCAACTTTTAGACTCAGCACTTTCCATTTTCCATTTGACCAAGAGTATATTATGTCTGTTTATCTTTAGGAGGGACACCACCGGGTCCTCCAGGAACCCGCCCATGGTCATTTTGGTGGAGCTGGAATTAAAGAAACCTAAACAAAGTCCAGACGGTCTCAGGTGTTAAAAAAAAAGTCAGTAGATGAAGCAAAGTAACAGGATGAAAGGTTGCTGGAGTAGCTGCTAGCCACCAACAGCTGCTTGCCTCAGGTTAGTCCATTGCACCAGATTGGAGTGGAGGAATATTGACATGTTTTTGTGGCAACCACCAATGTATTAATACAGCATTCTAGAAAACTGGGAAGACTGAATTTTCTTGCATTATTTGAAGTTTTTATTTACAAACTACTAAGAGGCAATAATCCGCCACAGAGACCGATAATGGACTATAAAAGACTATTAGGAAAGTAACGATTAATGGTACTCTGGGTTTTTCCTGGCTCAAATTGAGGCACAGGTAGTACAATCCTGACCATGCGCCAGAATTTTAACGCAAATAAATGTTAGTTTTTTTCAATTTACAGTAAACACCGTAAAATGTATTGTCATTTTTATCAATTACCGGTAGATGGGTAGTTTGCTTTAAAATCATACGTCAAGCAGATATTTAAGTATTTATTTTTATTTAGACAAAAACATTTTTGGAAAGTATGATCATATGCTGTAATATTTGTTGCAATAATGAATACTATTAAAGTTTAAAAGGCATGCAATTTCAAGCAGTACAGATTTTTTTATGTCAAAATGAAAAAAATCCATTACATTTAGTGAGAAAGTATTAGGTACTTTATTGACACATATCATTTTCAGGTGTTTGCGGGCCAGATAAAATGATGTTGCGGGCCAGATCTGACTTTGACACATGTGGCCTAAGCGCTTGCATCAGAGAATGATGGGCTCATAGCTTGTGTGGTGGGGCCACTTTTGCTTGAGACACTCATAGATGATTTTGAAGGAGCCTTCAAGCGCTCTGTGGACAAAAATTTCCACATGTCACCACCATGAATTACTACATTTTAACTGCCTGTTCTTAATTTCTCTGCTCTGTTTCACCTGGACTCTTGACTTTACTCCTCTCGAGATCGCTTTTTAAAGTAGTGGCTGATTTTGCCTGTACCGTCATGAAACTCTACCTAATCCTATGCAAACTTCTAATAAATTCTTCAATCAATCGATCTATTATAATTAGTCAGAAAAGGTTGGAAATTAAGCTAACACTACTAGCTGTGTTCACTTACAAGAGACAAAATGTTCACAGCACAGTCTGGAGTGTTCTGTAGGAGTCCAGTGATACCTCCGTATCATGCACCGTATGGCAGAAATCCACTTGTTATGTTATGTACCAAGTAGCGGGAAACAACACGATTCGATCTGTTTCTTCTTCGGTAGATGCTTCAGGTCTTTCCGATGCACTGCTGTTGATATAGTGCCTCTATAGTGGCACAACGCTGCGACTGCAGTTAAAATATGTAGCTGCCGCAGAGGGACATCAATCCCTCAATCAACACAGCCGTAGCTTTACGCTGTGTTGAGTGATATCAACCGCTCTGGCTGGGGGCGGCCCAAAATTAGCTGGAAGGGGCCGCCACGCAATTTTGAACGCAGGAAAAACCCTGGTACTGATGATAAACCACAGTAAAACTCCTGATGGTTAGTATTAGATCAAATTTATATTGCTTTATCGCTTAATATTTGGTTCAAAATTATGTTTAATACATTCAAGGCAGCCAAAAACATGGAGGTTTGTTTACCGGATTACTGACAGTCCTATTAATTATTCCCAGACATAGAAAATACTATCTTATCAAGGTTGCCAATCATGTTTTAGTCGGACACAAACATCGTATTATTACCTACATCTCTGTGATTTCAAATGTGGCATTATTGTCAAAGTGTGCAGCATTTCTCCACACACGACAGCGCGACCTAACTACATTAAATAAAACCGTGTATGACATTTATTGCACCCTGGAGCTTAACTCCTCTTCTGTTTCAAAGACATCTTTCGACTCCGGCCGTGACATTTATGTCGAGTCGTTACTTCATTTTTTTTCTTTCTGAAGCAGAAGAGCTTGTCAAGCACGTCTGGACAGGATCCTGCTTCCCCATCTGCTGACAGGTCGATCCCGTGGGAAAGCACACAAGCAAAGTGGTGCAAAGGAAGGAGAAGAAAATGAAGGTGAGAAGAGGGGTAAGACTGCGGCATAGGACTGGCTTGGGCGTCAGACTGGGACGTCGCCAAAGCCAAGACCACACTCTGGGGTTTTTCTTGCATTACTATAGTGGTGGTAATTCTGTCTTATGAGGTATTAAAAGTTCAACAGCTCATTAGTCCCATAACATCGATACAATGACAATCATCCCATGGTGCTAATGAGCTCTAAGTGGCCAGGGTAATCAAAAGCATGAAGTGGAAGGGGTTTGGAATTTCGTAAATGACAGTGAGGGGAGTAGTGGAGCGAGTCCAGATAACAAAGACAGGAAGCGAAGACAGACACTTAGCGAAAACACTCGAGTTGGTACACAAAAGCAGAAAAGACAAGACAAACAGTTCTAGACAAACCATGTGGCTGAGGTTCATGGAGACTCGTTTCTATAGGAATGAGCCTCATAAGTGCTAGCCTAATCTAATCATTCCACAATTGCGTCTGCAGCCAATCACATGCCTGAATAAAAAGTCAGTGGGCCAGGAAGGAAGCAATAAGTATTGGTCGGGTTGAGGGTCCGTTTATATCAGTGGTCCCCAACCACCGGGCCGTGGCCCGGTACCGGTCCGTGGATTGATTGGTACCGGGCTGCACAAGAAATTATAAAAAATAAAAAATTAATTTATTTTTATTAAATCAACATAAAAAACACAAGATACACTTACAATTAGTGCACCAACCCAAAAAACCTCCCTCCCCCATTGCGTTGACCGGTCCGCAGCTACAAAAAGGTTGGGGACCACTGGTTTATATGACAATGATCAAGTTGTACAAGAACATCTTCCCTTGTTAGGACATTTTCATATACAGAATTGGGGATGCTCAATAAAAAAATTCAAGCCAATACCAATAACTTCCTGCTTCTCAAGACCGATACTGATAGCCTATTTCAATCTAATATTTTTTAAAATTTAGATTTACCTGTAGTTTGTGCACACCTGGAGGTAAGAAAGACTTAAACTAAGGTGGTGTTGACACTCTGTACCTGTAGAAATGTCCTAATCAATTATGATATCACTACTACGATACTACGGCTAACATCACACATCCATAAATAAGTAATAAAGTTTATGACCTTATTTCCATCCATTTGTGAAAGCAAGAATGTGGCAATGACGTCGTATTTTGCTGGCAAACACATCCGAAAAATAGTGTCGGCTCAGAAGTACAAACTGTGGCTGACCAACAGGGAGCAGTGCCGTCAAAAATAGTAAAGAGCTGATTGTCCAGCGCCATCATTTCCATGGCAGATCGCTTTGGCCTTCAGATAGATTTTGGTCGTAGCGACACTAACGTATCTATTGGGTTTCATGTGTTAAAAATATAGGTATGTCCTTGTGGAGAGTTTTCTAGCCGTTTGGTGCGGGTGTCACACGAGATGCCATCCTGGGAAGGATTAAAGAAGTCCCACACGATCTACGCCATGTTTGTTTATACTAAGAGCTGCTGTGAGTTTAGAACTGAATTTTACCAACTCCAATGACGTAGGACCACTGCATTTGTTCACCCTAACCCTCCTACAGCACAGTATGGGTAATCTCGCCTCATTGCAGCATTTTTTAAAACTGATTACCAAATCTATTTGTTTATGTTATCGGATTGATCCGTGTGACGTCATATTTAATATCGGCCTGATAATTATCGTGCATCTCCATACAGAATGCAATGCTTAAGCAGATGCTAAAATGACTGAAAATACTAAAATACAATACTGCTTTTCGTATTTAAAGCGGCGCTATAAAAAACGCTCCTTTATCTGACAATAACTGGGTTTAAAATGTAACCTTTTTGCAATGTCATTCTGCTGGATGCAAAAGCCATGAAATGCTCGGCGTCTGCCAATACATACTGTATGATTATTGGATGCAGTGCGCTGCACCATGTGACGATTAATATCAATTAGCAAATATTCATAAATCGATTATTTCCCAAGATAGACATATACATATAAAATAGGGCTTGGCCGATAAAACAGTATCAATATATGTATCGCGATAGACATGTAATCGATATCAATATGAAATGCGTTCAATAAAATTTTCGATAGATGTATATTTTTTGGTTGGAAGAAACCGGAAAGAATGAAACATGGTTGGTTGCATAAACCAAGGCACTTGATATTTTGTAACCTAGCAAAACAGGAAGGGTCAGTGAACAATTGGAGGGACACGCTAAACAACCAATCGCATCACAGTATCAACTATCAAGTTTGGTTGCACCATCTCGCTGTTAATACTCTGCCCAGAGTAAGATTTTTTTTTTAAATGGGTGCTGCAGAAAGTGAATAAATCGTTGAACAGGAAAAGTCACCTCGACAGTATGGCAGTTTTTTTTACTTTTTTAAAATGGACTGTAGCCGCACTTATTTCTTCTTTTCAACCCACGTCCATTCCCTATTTGTATGTATGGAAACAACAGGTAGAAACTAAAGGGCAGAACTGTATAACTAAAATAAATAGCAAAATGGAACAAAAATGTGCTACTTCAAAATAATAATTTGGTCCAATAATATTTCCATAATAATAATTCATTTTCATACTTAAATAAGAATAACAGACCAAATAAATGTTACATAGACCACGTTAACTTCCTGGTAGTAAACCTGCAAAATACTGTTCTTCTCAGGTTTCTCCATATTAACATTTGCACACTTTGCACTATTTTGTTATACTTTATTAAACATTTCTTACATACCATATTTTCTGCACTATAAGGCGCACCTGAAAACCTCCAATTTTCTCAAAAGCTGACAGTGCGCCTTATAATCCGGTGCGCCTTATATATGGACCAATATTGAGCCACAACAGGTCTCGCAACTACGGGATGCATAACGTAACCCCAGCTTCTTCTGTAGCGTCTATTCGATGCGCCTTATAATGCGGTGCGCCTTATATATGAACAATGTTTTAAAATAGGCCATTCATTGAAGGTGCGCCTTATTATCCGGTGCGCCTTATAGTGCGGAAAATACGGTACTCCTTATTTTCGCACCTTAATTTAAAGAGGCTATTGTTAAGTGTTTTCCATGGTTGTATTGGCATTTCCTTTTCTTTCTGCCTTGAGAGTTGAGGGGATTATAATCAGTGGAAGGTTACATTTGAAATAAAAATGTTAATATTTAATATATTTATCTCTTTTTCCACTATTGTGTTTTGGTTGTCAAATAATGTACTTCTATATGCCTATGGCAAACAGAGTGTTTCACTTCCTTTTTAATTGTGCACAGAAACTGTCAATATCAAAAATGTCACTGCAAGATCCATTTCAGTCTTCAAAATCCCATAAACAGTCTGTTTCCAGTTAAAAATTGTGCTCTGGAAACACCCCCTTTGTCTGTGTCAACTGTACATAGAATGTATCCTTGGACCATATGACAGGGATATGGGAACCTCCGTGTACCCCCTTCTTTCCTGGCTAAAGTGGATTTGAATAAATCCCTCAAGCGCTCCTTGAATGCTACACAAGCTGCTCACTTCTCTAGTAATTAATGTATGGGGGTATCTTATTTTCTTAATCATACACATTTTAATGGGGCACACAAACTGTTTTGCAGGCTAACATCTCCTGATAACTGGGAATGAACAAAGTCATGATCCTCAGGTCTCAAAGGAAAGGCCTTGTAGTCTGAGAAATTAGTTGTAAAGTGACACCCGACCACACAGTTTTGCTGACTTACCCCTTTGACTCCTTTCAGATCTCCTTTCAGCAGGCTGTCCAAAGGGAAGGTGATGATGTTGTTCATGTTTTGGAACTGGAGAAGAAAGAGAGGCAGATTGTTTTTTATATAGCTGAAAGTAGCAAATGTTTTTTTTCTTTTTAGTTTAATACCTCACTGCAAATTTAGTGGTACTTTAATTTAGCAGTACCTTACCTTACGAGTAATTTGAGATATGAGCTGTCTCTCGGCTTTTTGTTATGCTTTAAGTTGCGAGCATATCTCGATATCTCGCATTTTCACCGTCGGTTTAAATAGTGTTTGTCTCAGCCTCAGGGTTGTGCTTCTTGAGCAGTAAATAGTTCATGCTATTTATGCGTTGTTTACACAATTAATAACATACGTTTTGATTTAATATCGAGATATCGACATCAGAACTAAGAAAGTTAGTGCGCAAGAGAGGTAAGAGACGACCAAATCAGAGAAACAAACCATAAAAATATGTCCCAACTGTTAGCATGCAAATCAGTGTCACACATACCACAAAAGCTGCAGCCATCATCCACAGCATGATGCCACACTCACCCAAACGACAAACATTTATCCTTAAAAATATCCGGAGGCTGCAGATAATGCGTTTCAATTTGTTCTCTCTTGTCCTGACGCAATAAACTGGATGGTTGAACATTAGCTTTGGTACACTAACAAACACATTGCATGTTGTGTGACTTACCCGGTTAGTTGCGCAAAGATGACGTAGGGAGTGTTCCCAGATGTCACCAGAAACTCGCATCCAACTCTATGACTAAGTTTACACTGCAGGCCATAGTGGTCCGAATCATATTTTTCCAAAGTCAGATTTTTTGGAAATCTGATTTTTTTCCAGCTGATTGTTTGCACTGCAAGTAAAATGTGATCTTTATTAGACTCCAGTAAAAAAGCGCCTAATGTGGCCCCAAAGTGCCCTCGATGTCATTTGCATCCGCAGTTTGATAAAAGTGAAAAAAGGGAAGTTGACTGGATTACGTACATGAAGAAAATAAAGTAATATAATGGATAAATGGATATATATAGTGTAATATATTTAGGAGGGTTCTAATCTTTTTATGGCTGTTAAGTAAAGGAAACACAGACATTAGCATGGATCTACGTTAGCTTTATTTTTCAACTCTCTTACGTAAACAACTTATGCAATGTACCTAAGATGTAAGCAAATACGCCACAGGGTACACGTCAATTCCGGGCCTTCAAAAATTGCAATTTCGTAGGAATTAAAGTAGATAATATATACAGCATAAATCTTCATACCGTATTTTTCAGAGTATAAGCCGCTCCGGAGTATAAGTCGCACCGGCCGAAAATGCATAATAAAGAAGGAAAAAAACATATATAAGTCGCACTGGAGTATAAGTCGCATTTTTGGGGGAAATTTATTTGATAAAACCCAACACCAAGAATAGACATTTGAAAGGCAATTTAAAATAAATAAAGAATAGTGAACAACAGGCTAAATAAATGTACGTTATATGACGCATAAATAACCAACTGAGAACGTGCCTGGTATGTTAACGTAACATATTATGGTAAGAGTCATTCAAATAACTATAACATATAGAACATGCTATACGTTTACCAAACAATCTGTCACTCCTAATCGCTAAATCCCATGAAATCTTATACGTCTAGTCTCTTACGTGAATGAGCTAAATAATATTATTTGATATTTTAGGGTAATGTGCTAATAATTTCACACATAAGTCGCTCCTGAGTATAAGTCGCACCCCCGGCCAAACTATGAAAAAAACTGTGATTTATAGTCCGAAAAATACGGTATATTACATATAGCCTATTATTTGCGCACCATTGACTAGTGATGCACCGAAAATTTGGCCGCCAAATTATTTTTTTCTATGTTCACCAAAACCGGATGTTGTGATGACGTATCCACTTCCGCTGGCAGGTCGCGTCTTTTCCTGCAGACACAAATGACTTAGCTCGCCCAAAGGTGACGTAAAAGTCGCATTCAGGTCGCATTTCCGTTTAGACAGAAGTCGCATTTCAAAAGATTAGATTCCAATCGGATTCATACTACCTCCTGATGTGGTCCAAATCTGATGCAAAAAGATAAATAAATAAATGGGTTATACTTGTATAGCGCTTTTCTACCTTCAAGGTACTCAAAGCGCTTTGACAGTATTTCCACATTCTCCCATTCACACACACATTCACACACTGATGGCGGGAGCTGCCATGCAAGGCGCTAACCAGCAGCCATCAGGAGCAAGGGTGAAGTGTCTTGCCCAAGGACACAACGGACGTGACTAGGATGGTAGAAGGTGGGGATTGAACCCCAGTAACCAGCAACACTCCGATTGCTGGCACAGCCACTCTACCAACTTCGCCACGCCGTCAGATGTGAAGCACTTTGGAGCGTTTAGACGGACAAAAAAATATCTGAACGGAGAATCAACCCGAAGGAGACACCACATCAGTCCAGTCCTCAAGCTAAATGCTAGAAATAGTATTACTTTATTACATAAGACTATTGTAATTGTTTGTAGTATGCTAATGTAATGTTTTAACAGTGTTTATCTAAAAAAAATGTTTGGCTTTTTAAAAGTCACGTTACGCATTAAAATTGTGGTGTTTTTGGAGGGCTGAGCAGAGATTAAATTTCCATCCATCCATCCATCTTCTTCCGCTTATCCGAGGTCAGGTCGCGGGGGCAGCAGCCTAAGCAGGGAAACCCAGACTTCCCTCTCCCCAGCCACTTCGTCCAGCTCCTCCCGGGGGATCCCGAGGCGTTCCCAGGCCAGCCGGGAGACATAGTCTTCCTAACGTGTCCTGGGTCTTCCCCGTGGCCTCCTACCGGTCGGATGTGCCCTAAACACCTCCCTAGGGAGGCGTTCGGGTGGCATCCTGACCAGATGCCCGAATCACCTCATCTGGCTCCTCTCGATGTGGAGGAGCAGCGGCTTTACTTTGAGCTCCCCCCGGATGGCAGAGCTTCTCACCCTATCTCTAAGGGAGAGCCCCGCCACCCGGTGGAGGAAACTCATTTCGGCCGCTTGTACCCGTGATCTTGTCCTTTCGGTCATAACCCAAAGCTCATGACCATAGGTGAGGATGGGAACGTAGATCGACCGGTAAATTGAGAGCTTTGCCTTCCGGCTCAGCTCCTTCTTCACCACAACGGATCGATACAGCGTCCGCATTACTGAAGACGCCGCACCGATCCGCCCGTCGATCTCACGACCGATACGCCTGTCGATCTCGTGACAACCCTCGTGAGATCGACAGGCGGGATTAAATTTATTTTAATTAATTTCAGTGGGCTGGGCTGCTTTGAAATATGAGTATTCCGAATTACAAGCTCGGTCGTAGAACGGAGCGTGCTCGTAAGTTGAGGTACCACTGTAATAAAGATAAGGCTGCAGCTTTTGCATTGGATTTCAGGGATGTCAAACATGTGGCCTGCGCCCGGGAACAGGTTCAATCCGGCCCACGATATGAGTTGCGAAGTGTAAAATTGAGCCGCATTTTTAAATTAAAGAAACTATTGTTCTAAATGTGTCCACTGAATGTCGCAATAGAAATTCTGTTAGGTAAGCAAATAGTTTACACCGGGGTGAGCAAGTATACCAAGCAAGAGGTACACAGTTAAGAGGGGCTGCGACTCCTCCCCCTCGACAGGGGGGACGGCGTGGCGAAGTTGGTAGAGTGGCTGTGCCAGCAATCGGAGTGTTGCTGGTTACTGGGGTTCAATTCCCACCTTCTACCTTCCTAGTCACGTCCGTTGTGTCCTTGGGCAAGACACTTCACCCTTTGCCTCTGATGGCTGCTGGTTAGCGCCTTGCATGGCAGCTCCCGCCATCAGTGTGTGAATGTGTGTGTGAATGGGTAAATGTGGAAATACTGTCAAAGCGCTTTGAGTACCTTGAAGGTAGAAAAGCGCTATACAAGTATAACCCATTTATCATTTATCATTTATAAAATAAACAATTCGTAACCCCACTTACAATGCTGCATGAGACACTGCACATTGATATAGTTCTGGGAAAATTGTCGTTCGTGCAAATTAAAAAAAAGTGAACAGTGGAAACGACAAATGAGGTAGTTGATACGTAGAAGCTTTATTTTGTTGTTTGTTCAATCCTAGATGGGCTGTGACTTAAAGTTTAATTACTTTGTACATACACTGAGATTAAGTCTAAATATGTTCTTCATGGTGTTTTTTTGAAACTGCATCAATTTTTTCCTTAGTGTTTTGACAAGAGGATTATTTTCATATGTACATTTTCAGAATGTGTTTGTTCTATTTTGGGCCTAAGTAAAACAAAGAAAACAATCTGAAATTGTCATAGTTGTATTTTGACGTTATTATGCCATCATTTTACCCGTCCGGCCCCAGTGGGAATAGATTTTCCTCCATGAGCTAAAATGAGTTTGACACCCCTGCTTTAGATTGTGGACTGTAAGGGTGGGAAAGACCTACTGAACCATTTAATCGGCATGAATGCATGTTTAGGAAATACGGCTTGCAAGTTGCATTCAAAGACATCCTCAGGTTGCGCAGTCAAAAAAAGCTTTCACAAATCTTTCGTCCCCACATACTGGTTCGACGACATCTCACATTTCTTTAATAAAAGGTATCATGGATACAAAATCCCTTCCTTTCAATGGAAGTTGAAACAATGGGCATGATAGAGTCAACTTTGTCTATAATAGCTTTGGACTGGATACAAAAGGTGCCTTTAGTGGCGCAGGATCAGACTTGATTACATCAAACTGAAATTACACATCGCAGTGGCTGATTGGCCGCCTGCGTGGAAAACTGAAGCTTCCTGCTTAGACAATGTGTGTGTCGGTGAACTCAAGGGGATTGAGACAATTAGAGACAAGAAGGAAATCCTCAGGGTTTGTTTTTTTCACATCTCTTTCTCTTTACAATCCACACTCACCAGGTTTTTGAAGAGCGCCGTGAGCTCCTTGGTGAAGACAGAGAACTTCAGGAAAGCCGAACCCAAATCTGGATCGTCTCTGTACACACAGTTTTCTCCAAACTTCTCCAACGCTTGTGTGTACAGCTCCTCATTCTCTACATGAGCTAGAAAACAAACAATACACGGACACAGTAAATAAAGTGACGTACAGCACGCTGGAGATTTTTAAATCGAGGTGAGCGAGAGGATTGTTAAGTTTAGACAACATTTTCTTTGGAGAGTCACAATAGAGTTAAAAAAAAAAGCATCTAGCAGTGGCTAATGTAATCAAGACAGCCATGGCAATAAGGAAGGAGCTCAGGGGGGCTGTTACTATGACGACCTTCACTGAAAAATATGATGTGAGTTGGCCACTGGGAGGTTAGCTACTTCAAGGGGGGAGACAGAGAGAGAAAGAGGGGGAGAGAGAGAGAGAGAGAAAGGGGTGGGGGGGTTGTAAAACTGTGAAGGTGAACACTAAAACACACCTGGGGCCAAGTCGTGACTCACACACATACAGTATAATCAATGAAGAGCAGTCAGACACTGTTCAGTTTTAGATGGAGCTGGGTAACATCATGTCTGCAACTCCTTCAAAGATATGCATGGTCTTATTAGCTGAAAGCCTCTGACTCACTAAGTGCGCAACACATCAGACAAATCTAATTTAAGACGCAAGGTCGAGACACGCCAAGGCTTTTAAAAGATAGTTTACTGTATGCGCTCTGTTAAGAGGACTTATTTTGATCCCCCGCCACCCTTCCTGTTCAAATTGTGTGACTTAGTAGCCCATCTGATCCAGCAGATTGCATATTTGTTTCCTTTCAATGTGTATTTTATTTTCAATACTCGATTCTATTAAGTAAGTCATTTGTACAACATTTTTTTTTTTTTTTATCATGTAAATGTGTCAGTATGTTTCTGCAGTTAAGTCCAGGTGCACAATTTGGCACTTAAAAGAGTCGAACTGACTGGTATAAGTCCATCTTTGTGTTGGTAATTGGAACAGATTAAGTCTGCCTGCCAACAAGTGGCTACTAAAACATACGATGTGACCAGGAAAACCAAGACTGTGATTATCTGCAGTAAAAGAAAGGTACACAATTGGTAGTTTCAATGGCGTAAACCAGCACAAAGGTGTTCATATCCAGACAGCATGGAGTGCCCGGACCTTTAAATACCGTCTTTTCCGGACCATAGGACGCACCAGATTATAAGGCGCACTGCCGATGAGCGGGTCTAGTCAGGTCTATTTTCATACAAAAGGCGCACCGGATTATAAGGCGCACTGCCGATGAGCGGGTCTAGTCAGGTCTATTTTCATACAAAAGGCGCACCGGATTATAGGGCGCATTAAAGGGGTCTTTTTATTTTATTTTTCTAAATTGTAAACACTTCCTTGTGATCTACATAACATGTAATGGTGGTTCTTTGGTCAAAATGTTGCATATATTATGTTTTACAGATCATCTTCAAGCCGCTTTCTGACGGATGCGCCGTTTTGTGGGCGGTCTTATTTACGTGGCTCACCTTCGGCAGCGTCTTATCTCTGTCATCTTTGTTGTAGCGGTGTAGCGTGCAAGGGCAGGAGAAGAAAAAGTGTCAAAAGATGGAGCTAATTGTTTTAATGACATTCAGACTTTACTTGAGTCAATAACGGAGCAGCATCTCCTCCTCCGTGGCTCACTAGTGCAACAACAATGTGTCCTGTGAAAAACTCTCTAATAACTAAAGTTCCTTGGGGGAATAATGTAAACTCACGACACCGGTATGTTTTAGCGCTTTCGTGGCGAGTTTACTGACAGATATAAGTAAGAACTTTACAGTACTTTATATTAGAAATGGCAACAGCGTAGGATGAATGTCCCATAACAAGAAGATAGAGAAAAAGAAGAAGCTTATCGACTATGCGGTCTTCACCGACTACAAAGGCGGACGCACACATTTTTCAGGACTTTTGCAGATCCCAAATACAGATCAGCAGGTAGCAGAAGGTAAGAAAAGTTGTTTTGCATAATATTGTGAAACAAAATGCCAGATAATATGTCTTACCTTTTACACACACCATAATAATACTCGTATGTTGAAGCACAGTACAATCCATCAAGCGGTGTGGCTTCATAGCTCACCAAAGTCGTACTAAAACATTTTGATAGATTTTTGAGTGCCGTGTGTAATGTTCTATATTTTCAATGGAACATATAACATTTTGGCGTCGAGTTTTGAGAAAATGAAAGGATTTTAAGTGCGCCTTATAGTCCCAAAAATACGGTACTCAGAAATAGGTAGAGAGTTGTTTTTTAATGTTTATTAATGTTAAAAGTGCAATTTAAATGTTGATAATATGTTGATAATATGCATTTATGTAAAAAAAAAAAAAAAACAGGAAGTTTATGGCAAGCAGAAAAATGGTAGTTCATTTTGACTATTTTCCCTAAAATATGCATTGACGATTGAAGTAACTCAAAACGCGATTAATCGAACAAAATAATTGATAGATTACTCCATTACTAAAATAATCGATAGCTGCCACAATTTGGTAAAATGTTGAAAAAATGGGGGTCTGATTGAACTTTGACTGACCTATAATACAAGTTTACTAACTAAAAAATACAAATTCAAAAACAACAATTTTAACAGCACAAACATAGTGCAACAAATGAAACAATTTTAACAGAGCTTTGTTTGGGGTTAGGTGCCAACTTTATGTATGTATATAAATAAGGTATGTCAATTCTAAAAATATTCAAAAGATGAGGGTCTATTTTAAACTCTGACCCAAAGTAAGTAGCAGTCGATTGGCAAGTGAGGTCCAAGGAGAAAGGAACAATTATTAACTCTTTGAAATACCTGTTTTAGTTTTTGAGTTATGATTTTTAGGGTGGAACAGATTATATGAACAGCACACAGCAATGCAATTTTGAAGAAATTCAATATGAATAATCATTTATGACCAATTTTTTGTTTTTCATTACATTTTACTTCTGTTACTGCATGTAAAAACCTACATTGAAACCATATAATGTTCCCTTTGTGGGATAAATAAAAGTGTATCCATCCATCTATCTATCTTCACACTCGGGATGTAACTATATGAACATTTCATATTACGGTTCTTGTGAGCCAAATTATCACAGTTGTCCATATTATCGCAGTATTGTTTAATGTGCTCAAAAAGTACAATACACACTGAAATCTTTTAATCAAGTTGTATCTTCAAAATAAATAAATAAAAATGGCATAATAGAGTTATATACAACATTGCGGTATATTGGACCAAATGTATTTCAATATGAACAGTACACAATCAAAAATAGCATTGTAATTTTCACAGTAAAAGACATTGTGGTATGGTACAAACAAAACATAAAAAACACCTTTAACAGACAAGTCTATGCACATTTTTAATGTGACAAGTGAATATTCAGTCAAATATCTATTTGATTTGAAATGGGTATGCAGTGAAAATTCCAACTATAATGTGAAGGCTTTTATCTAAAATTAAAATCCAGTAGTGTAGTCCTAAAAAACATTAAAAGTGATGCATTTTCAATCATTTCAAGCACTCACAAGATCCTTGAAAATGGTTAAAAGCAATACCATGGTGTTTTATTTTTGGGTTTTTTGTGCATTTTCCTGTGTCTGTGCAGGCTTTTACTAGATTTAGAACATGTGGAAATCTCATTTTACTGCCAGTAAGGGTGATTGTGTGAGAATGTGTGCAGTACATAACCCATAAGACATGTCCTGTCCGGACACCATGATGCAAAATGGGCTAAACTGCTGCATTATTTAAGACCTGGGTCATCTTGTTCTGCCAAGTTAGAGGTGTTGAAACACAGTACTGACTTCCACCAGTTGATTTTTTGTTAGTTAGTTTAGGTTAAATCTGTGAGAGCAGATCTGCTCCTGCAGACAAACAGCAAAGCTGGGGATGCTGCTGTTGGTTTATTCATTATACGTTAACAGTCTGTTGGGCCCTACAACAAACTTCTCCTCAACGTTACCCATGTCTTCCTCCCTCGCCTCACTCGCTCATGTTGCTCAGAGCCTGCAAGCAGCCCGTGTGTCCTCCTCTCTGTGCAAACCAACTCATTATCTTCTTTATTCGGTCTTCTGCTTGTCCTCTTCCTTGTCATCCTTACTTACGCACATCCTCACAAGTGGTTTGAGGCCGTCACTGGTGAAAATCCCGGTTTTCATCAGTCACACATTTTCCTAGCACAGGGAAACTTGAGTAGAAAGGGAAGGGAATCTTCCCCATGTTTCAGCATCCACAAACAGAAAATAACCAATAGGTCAAAGGCAGGGCTATTTAACTAAATTGTTTCGGGGGCCACCTTTTCCAGAAAGCTAAGGACCGTGGAGCTGGATTTCTCCTTTAACTATTACAGTAATCTTACTTTGTATTAGGGCTGGGCGATAAAACAATATCAATATATACAGCGATAGAAACATAATCGATATTAAAAAAATGTGCTTGATAAAATGTTAGATTTCTTTTTTCTTCGTCGGAAAAAAACATAGGTTTTGAAGCATGGTTGGTTGAATGAAAAAGGTAGTCGCTCTCCGGCAACCAAACAACGCAGGAAATGATCACTGATCAGTGGGAGTGACACTGATCAAGTAACAGTAATAACTATCAGGTTTGGTTGCGCTGTCTTGTTGTCTCACGGTTGACTCTTTGCATGAAGTGAAAAGATAAAAGATACACTAAGAAAAGGTGCTGCAGAGGGTGAAGAAATTGTCCATAAAGCAGGAAAAATCACCTCGACAGTGTGGCAGTTTTGGGGATTTTTTTAAACGGTCCGTAGTCAGACCAATGTGGTCTGTAAATTATGCAGAGCGGTTGTCCCCACCAAGACCGGTAATACCCAACCACCTTAGAGCACAGCTGTAACTTCCTGGCACTAAACGTGCAGAAAATAGTTCTTCTCCGGTTTCTCTAAATTTACATTTTCAAAATTTGCACTATTTTGTTACACTTTATCAAGCATTTCCTACGTATTCCTTATATTTGCACCTTCATTTACTGTTAAGTGTTCAATACGACTTTAGAATTTTGTTTACATTGAGTGTTTTCCATGGTTGTGTTGACATTTGCATTCCTCTCTGCCTTGATAGCTGAGGGGATTATAATCAGAGGAAGGTTACATTTTAAATAAAAATGTTAACATTTAATATATATTTTCCTGGTCCTTATTTTCAATCGGTCATAAATAATATAAATATTTATCGCTATCGACCGATATAAAACAGTTTCATCGTGGTACAGTTTTCAGTCATGTCGCCCAGCACTCCTGTAAATCTGGGTTGCTTTTCTGTGGCGTCCGTATTTGATAATTTAGCTGTTTTTGCCTGGACATACACATGGCGCGTTGGCTGTGGAACGCAAATGAAGGAGAGCGACCACGCAGGGAATAGCGAAACCAGCTCTGTTTACTAGCTTTCATTGTGCACACAACTCTTAATGTATAGGTTCCAATCCTTTGCGCAGGTCCAGACCGATATGCTTCTGAAAGCTTGTAAAAAAATAAATAAATAAATAAAACCTGACTATGTTTTGCCCATGAAACAGCGTTTCTTTAAACGAGAAACATCACTTGACACGAGATCTCATCACACCCCTAATAAATTCTAAAGAATTGCTTTATAAAATTAAGTTATGTGATGTTTAAATTGATGACTAGAATGTATAAAGTCTTGTTTATTTTGTCATAAACATTGTTTCGTTTTTTTTAAGATGTACTAAGGCACATTACTGTAATAACTTTCAATGGACTGAATCAATGCGAATTTCATCCAAAATATGTAATGGGACTATATGCTGCATTATAGTCTAAAGCTGCAACAGCATGATTCACTTTATACAAATACCTCGCTGCTTATTTATGTTTGTCTTGGCTGATTAAGGAGGCCAAAAGTAAAACATCACACAGCATTTCATGGAGCCTACATATTTGTATTCTAAACAAACAAGGCCCTGAGTAGATTTCCGTCATAGGTTTTTAAAATAGCAAATTTTAGTATGAGCCTCTCCTAGTTCAACTTCAAATACCAGCAGGCCGGCTTGGAGAGTGTTTTTATTGTCAACACTATCAGGGGTTCTACATTTTATTGTCACAGCTTACAATCCTGTTTGCAGTGAAAGCAACACTGCACCTCATCAATGTTTCAACTGCTGAACCTTTTACGCAGATTTAAACAGGAGCATTTAAAGACAAAACCAGCAAACTGTTAATGTTCACACAGAAACCCACAGAGACGCGACTTCAGCGAAGCGTGTGAATGAGTGACGGGAGGTGAGAGCAGGAGTGTGTCTGCGCCTTTGTGGCCCGTCCAGCTGTTCCTTTGAGAGTTCGGATCAGACAGCTGTCGCTAGGCCATACAACAGAGCTCATAGTGTTCGGAGAAAGATGTGCTCAGCACATTGTTCGCAAGTCTCTCGCCCCTCGGTGCCTCTCTTTCTCGCACTCAGCGGGGGACTCTCTCGGGCCAAAAACAAAAGACGCTGGAAACACCCAGTTCTAGCACAGCCAATCAGCATAGTAACAAACATGCACACACACTTATACACAGTACACACAGTACATACAGCACACACTACACACACACACACAGAGAGCATCTTTCCAGTGCATGAACAGGAACATGTACGTGTTCTGACTGCAGAAGAAGCTCCTCTATCTGGGCTGTAATAGAGGAGACTGGCAAGGCTTCCTGACTCCATGCTGATGGATTCAAAATAGTTTTTGACCTTCGAGGTGGAGAAAAATAAGAACACTTATTTGATCCACCATGGGAAATATTTTGGATTTTGGATTCTCTCTCTGAATATGTGTTTCAATGCCAGTGTTCTATGCAGAACTCTGCTCATTATGGTCTTGTTCACACTGTGGGTCAATTCCGATTTTTTTTGCTTTTGACCTCTATTGGATTTGTCCATGTCAGTGTGGACAGTGCAATTCCAATTTTTCGTATCTGACCCAGGCCTCTTTTGTATGTGGATATAAATTGCATACATATTAGGGCTGGACAACTAATCAAATCTTAATTTTGATTATGGATTCTCTTGATAATGAAAAAATAATCATCGCAAAAAAAACGATTAATGGGCGGCGTAACGTGCATTCAAATTCCAGAGCTTGTGACGGTGAAATAGATGTGGAGCGAATGAGTGAAAAAAAGAGCATGTTTACGAGAAGTTTGGAATGTCAACATGGTTGCTACTTTTTTTTTGACACAGGACTAATATTCCTAATCAATAATCACTAAACTCAACAAACAAGAAAGACATATGATTTCCGCGTGATTTCACGTTAGCCAGGATGGAGTCACATAATTGGCCGATAAAACAGAACCCGCTGATAAACACAGACTAATATCAGGGAATTTGACATGAATGTAAGTGAAATGATGTCACTGCGAGCAGAAGGAACATTTGTTTGGGAAAATAATGTGTCCAGTACACCGCTCATTAATCCCCGACACACTCAACCGCCCTGTCCTGAACTAAAGAATGTTGAGATGGTCACTTGAAACAGCGACTCAACTACAAAGCTAAATCTTAATAGAACAATCCGTACACCCACAACACATCTCATCTGCTTGTGAACGACATCATCGATGTAACATTAATGTACAAACGGTGGTCACAACTTGAGAGGCTCTTTTCCTTTTTTTTTCCTTTTTTTTTTTTTTTTAAAACAGCCTCAAGTGAGTCGCCTCTTTACTTGTCAAGCTGAGAACAACAGCACAGCACACTTCCCGCCTTCACATAATAGTACTGCGCTAACTAAATAAATGTTTCAAAAAATACCTTGCACAAGCATAATGTACTTAAATTCATTTATTGATACATTTGCACAATTATTAAGATTTGAAAAATACTGGTCAAAATTGTCCATAGATGCATCAATAAATGTGAGGATTTTTAAATTAACAAATATTTTATAATTGTATTTATTTTACACAAAAAGCACACAATCTATGGTGGTTAAAATAAATCTAATAGGTAATTTTTTTTATTGTATAGCGTTTTATATTGCAATTGTTATTTAAATTTATTGTTACTGCTATTATTATTATTTTACTTGTTATAATAAATAAATGATAAATGGGTTATACTTGTATAGCGCTTTTCTACCTTCAAGGTACTCAAAGCACTTTGACAGTATTTCCACATTCACCCATTCACACACACATTCACACACTGGAGGGAGGGAGCTGCCATGCAAGGCGCTACCAGCACCCATCAGGAGCAAGGGTGAAGTGTCTTGCCCAAGGACACAACGGACGTGACTAGGATGGTAGAAGGTGGGGATTTTGTTGTGGTTTATTCGTTACTAATTTAGTCCATATTTTTTAAAACCATTTAAGAGCGAGTTTTTGTGGTACAATAAATACTCATGTTTTCAAATTAATGAATAATCGTTTAATCAATTGTGATAGCAATATCAATCAAAATAATTGTGATGATTATTTTTGCCATGACCGTTCAGCCCTAATATATACGTTCAGCCCTAATATATATGCGATGCATCCTCAATGTAAACGCTCCCGTGCTCACGTCGCATTCATCCGACCAAAACGTCATCAATAATTATTCCCCCAAAAGACGGTTACAAAATAAATATTGACAACGAAGCAGAAAACAGGCAAAAATAATATGTTTTAGGAACTCACGTCTCCAACTGCTCGGCCATTGGCACACTCTTCAAGCAAATATCAAAGCAAATGATCCCATAAAACTGCAGGAGCCAAAATACTGTACAAGTCCTCTTCCTTCTTAATCTTCTAGGCGCAATAATTTGGTTAAAAAAATGTTGACTTTGATTGCACAAAATCCTTGAAATTTCCAAAAATGCACCAGTACAGAGAGACCGACTTGAGTTGAAGCCATTTTTACTTGACATCATGTCCACATGCGGGTCAAATTGCATTCACATTATAAAGCGGATGTTATTTGTAATGTAAAAAAATCAGAATTGGACATCTGATCCTGCAGTGTCAACTTAACCTGTAAGACTTGTGCCTCAGTGAAAGTCTTCATGGAACCAATGGATGCAACCACCTAACACGCTGCATTTTGTCTTTTTTGCTTCAAGATTCCATTAATCAACAATTAATTCCACACAATTAGCAGAACATCAATTAATTAATGGACTATTATGCCTTTTCCTAACTCAGAAACTGGGGTGCAGACCTTCCCCAAGGCCAAACAAGCCTAACATTAGGGATGTAACAATATAAACATTTCATATCACGGTTATTGTGACCAAAATTATCTCGGTTATCATTATTATCACAGTATTGTTGAATGTGCTAAGTACTTATACACACACTGAATTATTCTAATTTATTTCTATTAAAAACATAAATTAAATGAATAGACACAAAATATACTTTCTTTGCAGAGGAAACAACATTGTTATGTTTTTTTAACGAGATATATTTTTATTTGAGTGTTTAAATATATGTTTGTCTTCTTCCATTTTAATTTTTAAAAAGTGAAAAAAAGTTTTTTATTGATAAAAGCAAATTAAGTGTTTACTTTGCTTCACTTCCTGTTCATGTGACATCACGCGAGTTCCATTCCTGTTGTAGACACCACCGTTGTGTTAATATCAATCAATCATCTATCAATCCATCCATTTTCTACCGCTTGTTCCTCTCTGGGTCGCGGGGAGGCTGAAGCATATCCCAGCTGCATTCGGGCGGAAGGCGGGGTACACCGTGGACAAGTTGCCATGTCATCGCAGGGTCAACTCAGATAGACAGACAGCATTCACACACTAATTTAGTGTTGCCAATCAACCTATTGCCAGGTGCATGTCTTTGGAGGTGGGAGGAAGCCAGAGTACCCGAAGGGAACCCACGCAGTCCTAGGGAGATAATGCAAACTCCACACAGAAAGCACAAGGATCAAACCCAGGACCTTCTTATTGTGAGGCACACACTCTAACCCCTGTTGCACCGTGCTGCCATCAAAGTTTATTTATATAGCCCTTCACACAGGTGCTTCACAAACCATAACTACATCCTCGGATCTGAACCCACATCCGGGCAAGAAAAAACTCAACCAAATAAAGTTTTAAAAAAACACCTCTGTCTGTGTCGTATTCCATATAATTCAATCCATATAATTGAAAAGCTTACAGTACTTGCTAAGACAGCAATGTGTTTAGTGAAGTTTAGATTTTGGTATGTTGTTTCTTAATAGGAAAAGACACCAATTTGATATGCAATCATGTTAGCATTTAAAATAACCAGTCAGCCAGTCTGTGATTTAATCAAAGCGTGGATATAAGTGTGGATATACACAACATCATAACGCTTTTTTGTGATCATTTTAATTTAAACAAACCGAGAGATTTACCGTGATTATCATTATTACTACGTATTGTTACATCCCTACCTAACATGTTTATTGTTTAATTAAAAATACAATGCTTTTTTCACCGCAGCTCCCTCTGCTGGATTTGACGTGTGGAAATGGAAGTAGAAAGTAACAATGGTAAGTAAAAAATAATTCCTCAATCTGCACTTTATTCCGGTTCTGAAGAAAAATCTATTGGCCTCTATCTACTCAAATTAGGGGTGAAACGATTCGTCAAAGTTGTCGACAAACATTGAGAATGAAAATTTGTCAACGACAAATTCATTTGTCGACAATAGTCGGTGATGTCATCACTCATGTTTTCCCAAAAGGAAGCGAGTCAGCGCGGCCAATCGCAACAACATAGCAGGCGAAACATGTTAAGTGTGGTAACATTTCACCCTAATCTTGTTAAAAGCAGACATTGTTTTTTTTGGCAGTACATCTTAGTCACAGGAGCATTTAAAGTGGAGACACGATGTCGGACATCTGGCGGATGCGATCTCAACTCTGTAAAATAATTAACTTGTTCCCTTAGTAGCTCACTAATATGTATAAGACAAAGTTTGAAAGAAAATAGATTTAACTATTATTTTAGCCAAAATCCACTCTGTCTAAATCAATTAAAGTACTTTTTTTATTTGTCAGGAACTTCAGGTGTGATGCAGCATCAATTTGCAGCGCAAAGAAGAAAGGCACAATAACAAACGTCATACACACACACAAGACACATAAATAAACAATTTATTAGATATCTAAAATGTTAAAAAATAATCAAGTCTATTAGATTACTAAAAATGCCAGGAGTTAATCAATAATGAATAATGTACCCGTGTGCAACTTTTTAAACACACCATCTGTGTTGGCCCTGCGATGAGGTGGCAACTTGTCCTGCCTTCCGCCTGAATGCAGCTGGCATAGGCTCCAGCACCCCGAGAGGGACAAGTGGTAGAATATGGATGGATGGATAGATGGATGGATCACAAAATGCTTGCTTCTTTTTGAGGAAGGTAGATATCTTTGGTTTATATTTTTATTGTTGTTATTTTTTCTGTCCTTTGTTTTCATATATAAAATATACTTTGTTACTGTCGGCACTAGGGTTGTCCTTGCATTTATAAGTACAATAGTTTAATAGTTATTTTGTTTTTTGTAACAACCATAATAGCAGCACAGTTACAGTATACATTAATATTTCTGAATTAATTATTCATCTTTATAAGCTACCACATGGCTAAACTTTTCTTAGCTGAATTTAAAAGCAGATGGCTAAATTAGAGCCACTGAATAAGTTTATACTTCATTATCTGATCTGTCGACTAATTGTAAGATAATCAATGACCAACCGACTATCAAAATAGTCAATAGTTGCAGCCTTAGTAGAAATTGGTTGTGTTGTTTTAGCACACCTCTACAAACTAACCTAACAGAAAGGGAGACTTACCCAAACCAGACGTGTAGATGGCCTTCACTGATTTTTTCATCTTGTATAGAACGCTGCGGTCCACATCTAAAGCCTGAAAACAGACAAAAATGGTGGAAAAAACAAGATATGTCAGACAAAGAGGACTTCATTCGAATAAAGGTCAGTCAAATTTATAGTGGCGATTCATAGAAATCGCTGTAATTCAAGTCATCATTGTTTTGCCAGATAATAGGATGATACAGCTTCATTTTAGAGGCCAAGTACTTTGAAGTTGACACTCTGAATGCATGTGGTGTGTGTCTCCGTGCTGTCTCGACACTGACTGCAAACTAATGCATTATTCAGGCAAAAGCTAAAAATAGGTATGAGCTCCCTACAGTTATCGTGTTAAAAGGTGAATGTGTGTGTTGGCATACACAGCAGTTACTGTATCCGCATGCTAGGTGGTAGGTCAGGAGCATAGGATGATAAACAAAAAGACATTCCAACCATACCGGCCATAACATTAGGTACAACTGCACAACCGAATTAGATTGATATCAATTCATTATTTTTTGGATCTCATTATAATGGCCAGCACATGCAGCTGAGACAATATAACACTGTAGCAGTGACAAGTGTGAAAGTCTCTGAGCAGAGTGTGGGGGAATTTTGAGGGGAAAACCAGGGGGCTCTATGTTATTAGGTACCTCTGTCCAAATTTATTGGGGGCCATGTAGGCTACATGAACCACAACAACCTGCTGCTCAAATTAATTGCCCTTTGAGGGATTAATAAAGTTGCTTGCTTTGAATTGAACTGAATTAACACATATTACATATCCTAGTCATGGCCGATGTGTCTTTGGGCAAGACACTCCACCCTAGCTCCTGATGGGTTGTGGTTAGCGCTTTGCATGGCAGCTTCCACCATCAGTGTGTGAGTGTGTGTGTGTGTGTGTGAATGGGTGAATGTGATGTATAATGTAAAACGCTTTGGGTATCATTCCAGGTATAGTCGAGCTCTATATAAATACAGACTATTTCCCATATCAGATACACACAGATGCATACAAAAAACACCACAATGACTCCAATTCAGCCTCAATATAGACACAGAACTCCAGCACCCTCCGCGACCCCGAGAGGGACAAGTGATAGAAAATGGATGGATGGATGGAAGTACTGTACACACAGACACACACACACACAAGCGCGCACACACACCCATTTACGGAACTCATATTTCATGCGATGAATCTGTTAATCCAGTAGGATTTAGGGAGTCTTTACAGTTTGTAGAGTCATCTTTTAACTAGGATTGCGCGATGTAGACAATATAGGATATAAATAACGATAGAGCTTTTTATAATATCGTCATATCGTGGTCGTGTCCCGTAAATTTGACAGCGACAAACGAACAAAGGCGTCCTCAACGCAATGTTGCATTCTCGTTACCAGCTAATGCTCCTCCACAGAGCAGCTTCTAACTGTGTTTCTAACAAGTATCATTATCATTGAAAGACTCGAGGACAAAGAATAGCTAAACATGTTACATTACACACCCTAAAAGAGTACAAAATAAGAATAGCTAAACGCTCAGCTTGATCTCTTGAATATAAACAGAGGTGTGCGGATTGACACAATTACATCTTTTTTTTAATGACAAACTCGTTTTTGTAATTTTTTTTATTGTTTACAAACTCAGGAAATAATAGCCAATGGACATTTTTGACTTTTTAATTATTTTGCATTATTGACTTTATTTACTGCCGTTGGGTAAAACCAGGGACGACTTAATCTAAGGGGGGGCCATGGGGCCGAGTGAATTTTGGGCCCATTTAATGATCCTAAAAATTTTAAGTATGAACATTGGTAGGACACTACTGCCCATGTAACAACTTGGTATCGGATCAATATACAAATTTGTAATAGATTCGATTTACGATTGTTGTCCCTACTTTTTAAATAAACCAATGATATAAATCCATCCAGCCATCCATTTTCTTCCGCTTATCCGAGGTTGGGTCGCGGGGGCCGCAGCCTAAGCAAAGAAACCCAGACTTTCCTCTCCTCAGCAACTTTGTCTAGCTCTTCCAGGGGAATCCCGAGGCGTTCCCAGGCCACCCGGGAGATATGATACAATGATATAAATGAAAAACAAGTTTTTATATTATTTGATCAAAAACTAGTAGTTTTGAATGGCACTGCATACACTGCATCTTACTCTTAGCAAAATTCTAATTTGGATAATTTTGCTCTTTTTGGACCAGACATAAATTTTACTTTATTATGGAATAATTTTCAGAGAGCTAAATTAAGAACTTCTTCTGGGAGACAATTGTCTTGAACAAATTACTTCTGTTAACAAAAATGTAGCATTGCACATTGCATTCAAATAAATAATAATCTCCAACATTGAAATTAAACCTAAAACTACTGTCTTGAATAAAATTCTTATGTAAATAAACATTTAGTATTGTACATAGTTTGCAAATCAAGTAAAACATTGAAAGGACTATAGTTTTGATAAGTAGATACAACTCAGGCTTTTCCTTTGTACGTGCACCACATTTAATGTAACTTATTAAAACAACAAAAAAATAATTGGTTATTACATTTCAACATTTTAAAAGAAGTTTAGATAGAAACATTTTACCGGAAATGATGCAATACATTAACGCTCACGTAAGCAGCTAAATTAGGATCCTTTGTAACTGTTTCGAAATAGTTCTGTTATCTCTTATATGCCAAATAATATGTATCGTGAAATACATCGTTATTATAGGAGACTACAGAATCTACCACAATATAGATTTTAGGCCATATCGTCCATCCCTGCTATAAACTTGGTAAGAAATCTTAAAACTGTCAACCACTAATGCAGAAATTACACTACAGTACTGTATTAGAAAACAATGCTACTACAAATGTAAGGATTTTTGACAAAACAAGTTAATTAATCAATTAATTGAGCTGCAATTGTCAATGAAATCAGTGAAATATCTCAGCTAACAAAAAAAAAGTTCACCACCAGGCCGACCAGGGTAATAAATACACAACACTGCAAAAGTGTAAGTACCTTATTTGTATTATTATTCAGTTAGTTGTGTCTAGTGAAGTGAGAGATCTACTACTCAGGCCTCACACATCATTTGGAAATTGCACGAAAAAGGTCGTTTTCACAACAAAAGCAAAGGAGGTCTTGCTTTTACACAAACATAATACTGCCGGAATGACTACGCCCTAATAAGATGTTTTAAGTGTAACCGATACGACCAAGACCTCTGCTTTGAAAATTTGATCGTAATATGATGGAGTTTAACTTTTGAGTGCAATTGTTTACAATGGATCACTACTCCATCATGAGAACAGTAATAATTTAAAAAAAACTATGTGCAACAATTTTCATTCTATACTAATCTTCAATAGTTGTTATGTTGCAGCTATTTAAACTATATGAGGACATAAGGTAAAACAGGTTTGTGTTTTTTGTTGGCTTTTAGACAGGAGAAATATAAAGATGGCTATTAGCACACCACATTAGACTCACACAAAATAAGTCATTATGTTTTTTTACAAATGTGAACATACTAATTCTAAGAAGTATGATATATGTTTTTAAGTGCATATTGCTAAAACAAATGTTGGATTTAACATTAAGAGTAGCCTTGCACACTGGAATGCACTTCACTCACCTAATTAAGTCAAATGTCATAAGCTAAGAAGCACTGTCTATCTTAGGGCCTTTTTGACCTCTGCTTGACCTCAAGAGGAGACTATAATAACCCTGTAAATCAATTTGACCAAGAAAAGTCGTTACACACAGTCACATGGCCCATCACATTAACTCAAGGTCTACCTTGCTCTGTTTTGGACACAAGTACACTCATAAGCAATTACTATTGCCTGTTTGCAGTCTGCAGCCTTAAGTGATGCGACTCGGCCCTCTTGTTTGTAGTGCGCTCTAAAATTAGCCGGTTTTAACCCAGAAACTATTCCGAAGGGAATTTCCGCTGCTGTAGAGCTTTTTAACAGTGTGGGATCACGGCGAAGCATCGCACAATAGAAGCTGCTTTACAAGCACGCTCATCGCGGCGTCAGCATTCCCCCCCACGGCGGCTCTCATGAGCACAGGCCCGAGCAGGAGAGTCCCCTCTGACTAAACTAAAATAATGCTCATGTTAACACATGACATCATCTCTGTGGTTACGATTGGAGACCATCTGTTGCAGGCCATTCTACACACACTATCACAGCGCTAGTGCTGAGTGGGACATAAAGGACGTTACCATGGAGATCCATTTATATGGATACAAGTTTGCCGAATTGCAGAGCAATGTGTGAATGAAAGTGAATGAAAGCCCAAAATGGATAAGAAGAAGTGCATACATTCAGTAACATGTCAATTCAGATGAAGTACTAAGTCACTCTGAAAAGTATTAAGGGAACGCAGGGACGTGCAGTCAGGGTAATATTTGTTCATTAAACTGAGTTACAAATGTATTTTCTGTATGACTGTAATCTTTTTTTTTTTCATTTACTTGAGATAAAATCACAAAATCGGCACAAAATCCTAACATCTGGGACATCTTGGTCACATTTTCAGTAGACCCATAATAAATTCATAAAAGAACCAAACTTAATGAATGTTTTTTGTAACCAACAAGTATGTGCTCCAATCACTCTATTACAAAAAATAAGAGTTGTAGAAATTATTGGAAACGCAAGACAGTCATAAAATTATGTTCTTTACAAGTGTATGTAAACTTTTGACCACGACTGTATCTAAGATCTAATACTTATTTAAACTGGACTTTAAGATATCATACAAAGTACATATTAAAGGAGGATAGATACTTCACATACAAATACAATCTCCGTAATATCGCTAAAATTCGTTCCATTTTGTCCACTCGCGACGCTGAGATCATTATTCATGCGTTCGTTACGTCTCGTCTCGATTACTGTAACGTATTATTTTCGGGTCTCCCTATGTGTAGCATTAAAAGATTGCAGTTGGTACAAAATGCGGCTGCTAGACTTTTGACAAGAACAAGAAAGTTTGATCATATTACGCCTATACTGGCTCACCTGCACTGGCTTCCTGTGCACTTAAGATGTGACTTTAAGGTTTTACTACTTACATATAAAATACTACACGGTCTAGCTCCATCCTATCTTGCTGACTGTATTGTACCATATGTCCCGGCAAGAAATCTGCATTCAAAGAACTCAGGCTTATTAGTGATTCCAAGAGCCCAAAAAAAGTCTGCAGGCTACAGAGTGTTTTCTGTTTGGGCTCCAGTACTATGGAATGCCCTCCCGGTAAAAGTTAGAGATGCTACCTCAGTAGAAGCATTTAAGTCCCATCTTAAAACTCATTTGTATACTCTAGCCTTTAAATAGACCCCCTTTTTAGACCAGTTGATCTGCCGTTTTCTTTTCTCCTCTGCCCCCTCGCTGGGTTATTCCGGTTCCGGTGACCATGTGCAGACCATGTGACCTGTCCAGAGCTGAGACCCGGGGTGGACCGCTCGCCTGTGCATCGGTTGGGGACGTCTCTGCGTTACCGACCTGTCTCCGCTCGGGATGGTCTCCTGCTGGCCCCACTATGGACTGGACTCTCACTGTTATGTTGGATCCACTAGGGACTGTACTTGAGGGGGGGTTATCCACATATGCGATCCTCCCCAAGGTTTCTCATTGTCATTCACATCGACGTCCCTTGTGTGGGCTCTGTGCCGAGGATGTTGTTGTGGCTTGTGCAGCCCTTTGAGACTTTTGTGATTTAGGGCTATATAAATAAACATTGATTGATTGAATAGAATGCAAGAAAGACTCCTTTTGCTATAATTATCTTAAAATAAATAAATGAGATGAAGTATTTGATAACATTTTTATCAAGGGGAATTCACCTTTCTTTTTGTTCTTATATAATTAGCTACCTGTATTACCTTAATTAAAGCATATGAATTTGACTTTCAACAAATAAAAACAATTCAAAAGGCATCAGCCCGGTGTGAAGGTGTTCCGAGGGAACACTCAAATCTGATGCAGTTGGAGTCAGGAATCATTCTTGCAAAAATAAAGCCAATTAAAAAAATAAGTGAATGTACTTCAGTGGATTGTGTATACCTCCGTCAAGATGACCAGTGTGATCGCAAAAACCTGGCCGCCACTCTAGTCCTAAAGTCGGTGGTAAAGCGCATCACAAAAGGGAATGCTAAGTGCTACAAAACCCTTTTTAGTGGATGTGGCGGTTACTGCCTGTAATATAATGAACATATTTTTTTTATCTGTGCTTCATCCATATCTGAATTAGAGGTTTCTCCTTGACCTCTGCCTGCCCCTAGTAAACTTTGTGGAACTCAATTTTGTAGATTTTCCTGCAAACCAATCAACAATCGATGATCAAAATCTAGCCTTGGTGACTACAGGTTTTGGTTACATTTACTGAAAGCAAAGTACAACCTGGTGAACATGAAGGTCCCTAAAAAGATTAGCCTGGCTGTTACCATCAGTGCAGTTTAATCGGAATGGCCAATTCTGCATGAGTCAGTGAAAAACATGTTTCACAAACGTTTCTAAATGTTTGCACAATAAGCCCTGCATTTCACAATTGAACAAATAATTGATTTAAAACATAACATGGATTGAATGTATGATACACAGTACTTACTGTACTACCTCAAAACCTAATGGTCATAAGTTAGTAGCACCATATACGAACACACTTTTTCTAAACAACCTAGAACATTATGTTAAAAAAACTACTGTCAAAGTAATCAGGTTATCTTGGTAAATGGTAAATGGGTCGTACTTGTATAGCGCTTTTCTACCTTTTTAAGGAACTCAAAGCGCTTTGACACTATTTTCCACATTCACACACACACAATGCCTTTCTCTCCACAGAAATGATATCTTGGGGAAATGTGGGAAAGGGAGGCCAAAAATTATCCGATCACAGCAGTTTCAGTCAGCTGACCTGTTTAACTGTTTGTTGGTTGCCTCTCCTTTGTCTGCTGTCTGAAGACATTACCGGACTATTGCATGCAACTCTGTCTCTGCCTCATTGTTTGTACCACTTTTTAGTACCTGTGATGACCCATATGTGTCAAAAAACAAAAAAGCCACACAATTCAAAGCAATCCTACATGTGTAGTATTATTAGCGACAAACGCAAACACACTGTCTGATGTCACTTAACTTTAAAGTATGTCTACTAACCTTGCTTATAGAGATGCGCGGTTTGCGGACACAACCGCGTAGTCCGCGGATAATCCGCGGGTCGGGCGGATGCATGACGAAAAAAATAGATTTTAAATAGATTCGGGCGGGTGGCGGTTGAACCAATTCTCTCGAATTTCTGCTGATTTTCACCCAATCAACAATAATAAGGGCGTGCCGTGTTGGTACTGCCTTTATCACCCTCTACAACATGTACAGCCAGCGTGCTAGCCCAGCCACATGTTGTAGGCGGCATCTGCTTGCACACGTAAGTGACAGCAAGGCATACTTGGTCCACAGCCATACAGGTTACACTGACGGTGGCCGTATAAAACAACTTTAACACTCTTAATATGTGCCACACTGTGAACCCACACCAAACAAGAATGACAAACACATTTCGGGAGAACATCCGCACCGTGAGACAACATAAACACAACAGAGCAAATACCCAGAACACCTTGCAGTCCTAACTCTTCCTGGCTGAAATATACACCCCCGCTACCACCAAACTCCGCCCACCTCAACCGACGCACGGAGGGGGGGGGGGGGGGTTGATGTGTGGGGACGCAGTGTAGGGGGGGCGGGGTTTGGTGGTAGCAGGGGTGTATATTTCAGCCAGGAAGAGTTAGGACTGCAAGGTGTTCTGGGTATTTGTTCTGTTGTGTTTATGTTGTCTCACGGTGCGGATGTTCTCTCGAAATGTGTTTGTCATTCTTGTTTGGTGTGGGTTCACAGTGTGGCACATATTAAGAGTGTTAAAGTTGTTTTATACGGCAACCGTCAGTGTAACCTGTATGGCTGTGGACCAAGTATGCCTTGCTGTCACTTACGTGTGCAAGCAGAAGCCGCACACAAATTGTGACTGGGCTGTCACGCTGTCTGTACATGTTGTAGAGGGTGATAAAGGCAGTACCATCACAGCACGCCCTAATTATTGCTGTTAGGGTGCGACCCCTGGTCTTTATTATATATATAACAATGGGCGGGTGGCGGGCGGTAGTGGTTTTGATAAAATGTTTGTTCAGTTGGATGGCGGGAGGATGACGACTTTTGTGATGCGGATGCGGATGAAATAATTGCCTATCCGCGCATCTCTACTTGCTTAACCAATTAAGCCTTCCTCCCATGGCAGTCATGTGAGGCATCCACATAAATCAAAGAGAGGGCTGAAGTCTAGCATTTAATTATTTAATTTAACTAGTACGTGTGCGTATTTGGTAAGACATCTTGGACAAGCGGTAGAAAATGGATGGATGGATGGATTTTGTAATCTTTAAGGCAACAGACAAAGAAAAAAAAAACACAATAAAATCTACACTGTATCACCATATAAACTATATAGGGGAGAGCCACACCATCATTACATAGCTTTTCTCCACCTGTGTCCTGGTGGACATCGGGTCAGACAAAGCTACCTTCCACAGCTCCACATGTTGGAAGTCAGTCTAAACACAGGAACCTTTCCTGCTGTCTCCACAGCGGAAAAGCTGTGACTCATTCAAGACACATGTCAAATATACAGTTCCACCTTGCAGGCCCCGAATAATCCCGCAGGCAGAAACCTGAGGAGGCTGTGCTGCAGTTGGGCTGTTACAAACATGTTCTGTTAACAGGTAACTCAATGGAAAGTCTGAGTTCATGCGCAAAAAAATACAAAAAAACAACTTTGGGCTGAGTTAGCAAAGCCAATATTTGAGTAAATAGTTCAAAGTAAGCGGGCCGCCAGCAGACCTTGCCTGGTCCGGTTTCTCTTAGACATCTGGAAGATGCGTCGTCATGCCAGCCCAGAGCAAACTCTACTTTGAAGTTTATTAGAAACATGCGGCAACGGGAACCAACAGAGATTCCCCCCCCCCCCCCCCCCCCCCAAAGTGGACACCTATACTCATGTAAATAGCGTAGTCCATAAAGAAGATAAAAGCTAAGTAGACACTGCACTATGGTGCCAAACAGTGGTTCTGGTCAATATTTTGGTAGCTATCCAATTTCGGAACTGAAATGCCAAAAACCTGCAGACATGTATACCAGTGGTTCTCAACCTTTTTTCAGTGATATACCCCCTGTGAACAGTTTTTTAATTCTAGTGCCCCCTAATCAGAGCAAAGCATTTTTGGTTGAAAAAAAGAGATAAAGAAGTAAAATACAGCACTATGTCATCAGTTTCTCATTTATTAAATTGTATAACAGTGCAAAATATTGCTCATTGGTTGTGGTCTTTCTTGAACTATTTGGAAAAAAAGATATGAAAATAACTAAAAACTTGTTAAAAAATAAACAAGTGATTCAATTATAAATAAAGATTTCTACACATAGAAGTAATCATCAACTTAAAGTGCCCTCTTTGGGGATTGTCATAGAGATCCATCTGGATTCATGAACTTAATTCTAAACATTTCTTCACAAAAAAAGAAATCTTTAACATCAATATTTATGGAACATGTCCACAAAAAATCTAGCTGTCAACACTGAATATTGCATTGTTGCATTTCTTTTCACAGTTCTTTTTGACAGACATTTAAAAAAAATCTCACGTACCCCTTGGCATACCTTCAAGTACCCCCAGGGGTACGCGTACCCCCATTTGAGAACCACTGATGTATACAACTGAACCCAACTGTATTGCTCGGTACTTAACACTCTTTGTTTTTCAGACAAAAGACTGTTTACATGGGTTTGCATGACGCCATGAAAACAAGCCTCAAAGTGGAATGGGGTTGGGGGCGGTGGTGTTAAACAGCATTAGTCTCCATTTAAACACTGTATATGGCAGGGGTTGGCAACCTTTACCACTCAAAGAGCCATTTTGGCAAGTTTCACGAATTAAAGAAAGTAATGGGAGCCACTAAAAAAATTTTAAAATGAAAAACACCACATACAAAGCCTACATGCTTTGTGCTATGTTAACCAGGGGTCTCCGACACACGCACCGGCACGCACTTTAATGTGGAAATTTGATGATGCAGCCCGCGAGTTTTGAATGAATGTCGCTTGATAGCGTCATACTTGCCAACCCTCTCATTATTCCCGGGAGACTCCCGAACATCAGAGCGTGATGACACTGCATTTGATGCCCTCTACAGTCTGCCCTAACAGTGTACCTGCTCGACCACAAGTGGAATGCAGCTTTAGCTTGCTCACGTAAGAGACAGCAAGGCTAGTAACTCAGCAGCCACACATCTTACACTGACGGTACCAATACCCAGAATCCCATGCAGCCCTAACTCTTCCGCTCAACCAACGCACGGAGAGGGGGGGGGGGGTTGATGTGTGGGGGGATTTGGTGGTAGCGGGGGTGTATAATGTAGACCGGAAGAGTTAGGGCTGCATGGGATTCTGGGTAATGGTTGTGTTGTGTTTATGTTGTGTTACGGTGGGATGTTCTCCAGAAATGTGTTTTTCATTCTTTTTTGGTGTGGGTTCACAGTGTGGCGCATATTTGTAACGTAACAATGTTAAAGCTGTTTGATACGGCTACCGTCAGTGTAAACTGTGTGGCTGATGAGTAAGTATGCTTTGCTGTCTCCTGTGTGTGCAAGTAATAACAACATGCAACATGTGGCTGGACTGGCACGCTGTATGTAAATGCTATAGAGGACAATTACTGCAGTGCAATTAGGGCACGCCCTTTATTTAGTAATTAGAGTGTAAATAGGATTATTTTTTCCCTGGGAGTAATCTATGAGAGACACTGAGATCCATAAATCTCCTGGGAAAATCGGGGGGGTCGGCATGTATGTAGCTGAGCCGCATCAGAGTGGTCAAGGAGCCGCATGCGGCTCCGGAGCCGCGGGTTGCCGACCCCTGGTATATGGCAACAGCTAAAACTACAGTGCCACTATATGCAAGTATGATGCTTCTCCAGCAACAACATTCACAGTCACTACACTGATTGTGTGACCAACTTAGTATAATTACGTAAATTCATCCAATTCTAAAGCAATGAAAATGTCATTCATCCATCCATCCATTTTCTACCGCTTGTCCCTTTCGGGGTGGCAGGGGGTGCTGAAGCCTATTCCAGCTGCATTCGGGCGGAAGGCGGGGTACACCCTGGACAAGTCGCCACCTCATCGCAGGGCCAACACAGATAGACAGACAACATTCACACTCACATTCACACACTAGGGCCAATTTGGCCCCGTTTACACTAATCCGGATAAATCCAGGGTAAATCCCACCTAACCTTATCCGTGTCCACACACAACAATGTTTAAACCGTTTAAAACTCCCTCCCCCTCCGTCCGCCGGCGCAACGCGACCTAATACACATGCGCGGAAAATGCGCACGTCATAGTCACCTCCAGTGTTGCTTTGTGTGCAAGTTCTTAAATTTAACCTATCTGAACAATATCCAGTGTTGTGGTATTTCAATTAACTGGAATCGAGTGTGCTGTGGGGCCCTATTGTAGTGTATCATTGTAGTGAGCCATCATAAATGTATCAAATCTTTAATGAACACATAAAAGTACAAAATTTGACAAAAAACATTGGACAACAATCAATCTAGGGATCTAGATATCTGGTCAGGACACTCATCACTCTTTTGCCTTCACCTTCATTGGCGAATCCTTTTTGGTGACTTTATATACTCTGGACCTAGACGTTGAGTCCGCGACATACATGGCGGACAATAACTGATACAGTCTGCTTTGACAGTCCAAAAGCATTCGCCGTTCTCCGTAGTCTTCCCTCGACGACCAGGTAATACAAAGCACACGCTACCTTTTTTATCACATCCACGGGAGCTCGCATTATCGTTGTCTCTCCTTCGACAAATAGACAAAGTTTTTCGGTAGGTAGAATCACAGCTGACCTGGACATTTGAAAGTTCTCTTGCCGTCTGAGATGTGTTGTATCCGAAATAGCTGCAATCACTTTCTCTTAAAGTATTCATGTGTGATTTCCACAAGCGTCTGTACAGACGAAAGGAGAAACACGGACATGTCTGGATGACTCGCCTTAATAATTCCAGCTCCGAGTTACGAAATCGCTTTATTAAGAAGCTGGCTGTGGCGCGTTCTTTCTGATGTCACTTCCTGTGTGGGGCGCGGTCTTTCTGGCGTCACTTCCTCTCCGAACTCAGTTTGTAAATGATCATTGAGTCCATACAAAGATAAGAGCCAGATATTCAAGAAATACACGGCGCACTTACCCGTGTAAAAAATTATCCAAGGAGGGGGATCTTTAAACGATAGTTTAGTGTGGCTGAAACGGCTTAGGCTAAATAATTATACGTTTCAGGGGTTATCTGGCTTAGTGTAGACATAGCCTTAGTGTTGCCAATCAACCTATCCCCAGGTGCATGTCTTTGAAGGTTGGAGGAAGCATTCAAGTATTTTCAAATGTCTGTTTTGGGATAAGCAGTTGGAGATCATGCCGTAGTGTTTCTTTACAAATTGATATTGCCAACTACTGGCATGGCGTGCAACATACAGCAATTTGCCTCATAGTCATGTTGGATGAAACGCAAAATCCAGAAGAAACTAATTTTCAGTATTTCTTTCTCTTGTAAATATACCCTTGTGTTAGTTGTTCAAACATAGAGCTGGGCGATGTACCGTAATTGATACCAATAAAGAATGCGTTCGATAAAACGTTTGATAATTTTCTTTGTCGCAAGAACCTAGAAGTTGCAAAGCAAGGTTGGTTGCGTGAACAAAGGCACTCACTCTCTGGTAACCAAGCTACACAGGAAGTGATCACTGATCAGTGGGAGTGACACGCTAATAGCCAATTAGGTCACATTATCAACTCTTAATTTTGGCTGTGCCATATTGTTGTTTCCCTGTTGATTCTGGAGTGAGAAGAGAAATTAAATGTGTTAAAAAAAAGTGCTGCAGAGGGCGAAGAAATTGTCGATAAAACAGCAAAAGTCACCTCGACAGTTTGGCAGTGTTTTTTGTTGTTTTTTTTAAAACAGACTGTAGTCAGACCAATGTGGTCTGTAAATTATACAAGACCGAGACCGGTAATACCACACCACCTTAGCCTCGCTCACTCTTTAGAGCACAGCTGTTACTTCCTGGCACTAAACCTGCAGAAAATAGTTATTCTCAGGTTTCTCTATGTTTACATTTTCACACTTTGCACTGTTTTGTTACACTTTATGAAGCATTTCTTACATATTCCTTATTTCTGCACCTTCATTTTAGGAGGTTATTGTTAAGTGTTCAATGACATTTTAGAATTTTGTTTACACTGATTGAGTGTAACGCCCGATTGTAGCTGACATAGGCTCCAGCTCCCCCGCGACCCCGAAGGGAACAAGCGGTAGAAAATGGATGGATGGATGGTTGTGTTGACATTTCATTTCCTTTTTGCCTTGATAGCTAACGGGATTATAATCAAAGGAAGTTTCTATTTTAAATACAAATGTTTACATTTCATATCTATTTTTCCGGGTCATTATTTTGGATAGGTCATACAAAATATCGATATAGACTGGTATGAAACACTTGTGATACAGTTTTCAGCCATATCGTTCAGCCCTATTCAAACATCTCATCTACTGTCTAGTAGTACTTTATAGCTCCTAAACAAGCACTATAAAAGAGTGCAGCAGCTGAAACTTCTTCACCACATGCTGACAGAACTCGCGCTGGGATGACAACATCAGCAGCAGTGTGAAGAGAAAACAAACTTTCATGTTCACAGCTAAGGTGTTTTGCATTTTTACAAGCTGAGAGGACCTGGTTATATCGTTTAGTTTCCCCCAAGTGACTACGGTATTGTCCAGATGATGAAAAATGTCTTCGGGAACTGTATGGTGCTATGCTTGAAAAAAGAAACTCACACAAGTCAAAGCTTTAAGGAAGGATTTGATAAAAAATTATTAAGTAGCAGAGGACTCATTAGTAGCACAAAGTGAGGGTGTGGGAAAGAAGAACCAAATGTTCTGCTACGTTTTTGAAAGGGGAAACAGCTGACCTCACTTTGGAGACTCACTTTGGCTCTTTCTTGTGGACATATGCGTAAACCCCATTGTGTCGTAGCAGAGGCGGGAACAGTTACTACACACTGAAATGGAGATGACAACGCTCGGGAGAATTGGAAGCCAAATTGTATTTCTAATACAAATGCAAGTCGCATTACAGAGGATGCTGAAGCTTGCAATATGTTCTCATTGCAATATTTGATGGATTCGCTGTAAACAAAAAAGCAATAATGCTGTGACAGCATTTTTTCCTTAAAAAAATGTGATCAGTGGTAAACCATTTATCTTTAGGCAAACTCAGACAAAATAGCTATGAAGAAGATGCAGACGACACACTGCTGGACGTTGTGCCACGTGTATCGTGGCAAATTGGTAAACAAATTTCTGAAAGGTCGGATTATTAGTAATAAATACAATATTTTCATAGTTAAATCATTAAGAAAACTGATGAAAAAATTTCTAAATACATTTTTTACATAATTAGAGCCCTCTAAACATTAAATAACATACTTTTAGACACTTTTACACTCGTTTCACCTAATATAGTGGCCCTGACTATGTTTTACTGTAGATTACAGTACTCACCGGTAGTCCAAATGATCCTCCAAGCGTCATTGCTATGGCTGTTGCCCAGCCACTTTGTTACATCCTGGGGAATTCCTCTAAGTTAAAAATGGCATTTGATGTGCTGAAACCACAGGTGGCGTTGTTCAGCAAAAAACTTGGTCAACTTGACAGTTGCAGTTAAGAAAACTGCAGCCATTAGCGGTGTTGTTTACTTTGTGTCTCCTGCGTTGTCATTCCACATTGCTCACAAGGCTCACCAATGTCACGAGGAGTTATTTTATTCAAGTGCATCCTTGCAACAAGAGAGTTCATCTCCACTTAGCATTGCCCTGAGAGCTGATAGCAGTTTTGTTAGCATTAAATGGCGCATCGAGTCCCATTGAATTCTGCTACATGCCCTTGTCACTCACGTCAAAGGCTCACCAATGAGAAGATGTGTTGTTGATGAGGCAGGAAATATTGATGAAGTGCATCAAAAAGTTGTTCTGCCAAAAGTTAGTCAACATTTGTTATAGCGCCGATTTGCCGCCATGTTGTTATTGTCACCTTTAACACGAAAACAATGTTCTGCTTGGTGACTACTCTATCTTTAGCAATTGCTATAGGGGAATTATTAAAAAAATAATACTAATACTGCATTGTAATCCATATTATTTTAACACTTAATTTAGGCCATAAATATGTTGAATTTGCTTGAGATGAATTTAAAAAAAAACTGAGGTCTAGTAAAGCAGCAAAGTTTGAAGCGCTATGTGGCAAGGGAAAACTGTATTGTAAAATTCCACAAACTAAACACCACAATGTATTGTCGAAGTACAAAGACACACAAATATAAACAGTTTAAATAGTTTTCCCATATATACTAAACATACACATTTTTATGTGAAACACTAAAGTGGCATATTTTGAGGTCCTTCACAATTGCCAAAATATCTTGACTTTTTATGCAACATTTTTGGCTGTTGGTGACAATTGTGACCAAACTGCCCGTGCAAAGGCATCCGTTAAAAGGTTGATATTGTGATAAACCAACATTTCTTACCTATAGGTACATGTTTTTGTATATTTGGGATCCTCGTAAGTCTACAAAACGAGCCGTTCGGAATTTGAGACTTTAGTGAAGTATTTTGTCTTAGTTACGTCAGCGGATATCTCCATAAATGGTAGAGGTTTACCCAGTTGTAGTCCAAAGTTGTAGTCAATGAGTTCCTTCTTTTTCTCTATCCTCTTGTTGTTGGTCAGACTAGCTCATACATGCATGCTAAATCCTGTGCTGTTGCCACTTCTTATAAAAAGTAGAGTATAGTTCTAACTTACAGTATAGGTGTCAGTAGACTGCATATGGAAGCGCTCTAAACTAAAACAAGGCTGACTCGGTGAAGATGCAGTCAATGGGGGCTTGGCCTGAAGAAGGGCTTAAGTACGTATATAAGACCGCACACAAAATGACGCATTCTGAAGAGAAGATCAGAAAGCAGCTTGAAGATGGCCTGTAATACAAACTATGCAATTTTTTGACCAAAGCACCACCATTACATGTTATGTAGACCAAAGGACAAGTTTTAAATGTAGAAAAAAAAATCTAAATATTTAAGTTAAAATTAAGACTTTCTCCCGAGAACAAAAAGGAAATCTGGGTCACATCTTTGAGTGAAAGTGACAACACAACTTGTGAGGATTTATCCTCCCACTTGCCCACGTACAAAACAACCCCACCCCAAGCGTGGCGTAGCCCATAGAATCAATGCCGATGAGTAAATTAATGAAGAAGCTTGTCCCGACAGAGGACAATTGACAACAGGAGCTGTCATTGGGAATCTGGTAGAAGACAGATTGATGGATGAGGAGAGCTTTATGTGTTTTTGAACCCACACCTCAACGCCACTAGCATCCAATCCTTTGACATTTATGTAGAAGGAAGTCAAATAGTAGCTTTCAGCTTTTTTTTACAAACCACTGACTGGTTAACGTTGTAACTTTGCACTGATTAGGTCAGGACTGTAATTTTTGCTCTGTGAAAGATCTCCAAAGAAAACTGCTGCATCATAGATAGATAGATAGATAGTACTTTATTGATTCCTTCAGGACAGTTCCTTCAGGAAAATTAAATAATGAAGGCCTGGATGTAGTGTGTCTCTGCATGATAACAGAAACCCATTTCTTCCAGCCCCCAAGGACTGTTCTGACGCCTCACATTTCAAACCAGAGATTCCACAGGAATTATGGAGTACCACACTAAAAAAACAAGGTGGCTATGCAAACGGGCAATATAGCAATGAAATTAAGGCTATGTTCACACACTTTGGTTCGGTTAAAACTAAATTGATTGCAATTACTCTCATAACATGGTGTGACTTGTATTCCAACACGTGGCTTCTTCCCAAAATTGAAAACCAGTGGTGGTCAACAGGGGTAAGATGGCTGTTGTACAACAAGCAGCGCGCAAACTCTCTGAGTACAAAAGAGGCTTTTCCTGCAAAAAGCAGATACGAGCAAAAAATCAAACTATGCAATGGAATAGATCCCTATACTTTGTCAAGAAAAGATTTGTCGACTGATATCAAGGATTATACATCGTTCCCGTTCTCAGACGTATCAAACTATTGTGCTCGAGACTAGGGATGTCCCGATCCGATATTTGGATCGGATCGGCCGCCGATATTTGCCAAAAAATGCGTATCGGCAAGGCATGGGAAAATGCCGATCCAGATCCAGTTTAAAAAAAAAACTCTGGTCCGTGTTTTCCAACGCACCAATTTAAATAATACATTCCACTTTTCTGCTGCTCCCTAATTTCCATTCCGCATTTTCCAGCACACCTTCAACACATCCACAGGTCTGTGGATTCTCACGCAGTTGCTTTTCGCTGCTGGCATTACACGACAGGCTCTTCTCACTCTTTTCTGTGTCTCCCTCTCACAGACAGCAAGCGCACCTTCTTACACACGTCACATACTGTCACGTCATTCGTCACATACGTATACGCCCTCCCCGAGCAGAGAGGTAGCAGCATGGCTAACGTTAGCTGTGATGCTAGCGCAGCCGTGCGAGTAACTTTCCCTCTAAGGTGCGCGCCTGTGCAATTGCGCACTGCTCAAGCGTCCTCTGCGCATAGCAATTATATGCCACGCACAAAATCAAATAAAAAAATAAGCGCACAACAATTTTCGACACACGGACACGACAGAGAAAACAGTTTTCGTCATCATTGTTCAAATATTGTAACGTCTGTCGAGACGCTTATCTCCATTCGGTGCCACACACCCACACCATCAAAATGTCGAGGCAAAAATTTCCACATCAACACCGTATGAAAAAATTTGTGATTTTTTTAGTTGTGATTTCCTTCTCTGCATGAAAGTTTAAAAGTAGCATATATTAATGCAGTATGAAGAAGAATGTTTTAATGTAGACATGCAAGCCTTGAAAGAAAATTTTGAAAATCAAGACTACATTTCCTGCAAATGGGTGCATTTCTACCCTATATTTTAACTTTAGATTTATTCTCATATCAAACTCTTTTGGCTGTCTTTTTGACACTTACATCCGGCGCCCCCCTCCACACCCCGGATTATAAATAATGTAAATAATTCAATGTGATTATCTTGTGTGATGACTGTATTATGATGATAGTATATATCTGATAGTATATATCTGTATCATGAATCAATTTAAGTGGACCCCGACTTAAACAAGTTGAAAAACTTATTCGGGTGTTACCATTTAGTGGTCAATTGTACGGAATATGTACTTCACTGTGCAACCTACTAATAAAAGTCTCAATCAATCAATCAAAACACATAGAATCATCATACTGCTGTGATTATATGCATCAAGTGTTCATTCAAGGCTAAGGCAAAATATCGAGATATATATCGTGTATCGCAATATGGCCTTAAAATATCGCAATATTAAAAAAAGGCCATATCGCCCAGCCCTAGTTCAATGATGCCATTTCTGTTTGTCATGTATAATTTTGTCTATTTTGTGTTTATCCTTAAATAAACAGGTCAGTTTCTTGTTACCAACCATTGTGTATTATTCAAACTCCCCTAATTCAGCTGGCTAGTTGTTATCAAGAGTACTAAAACCATATTCAACATGATTCTGACAACTAAGTAGGCTAAATAACTTTAAACTTTAATACGTGCTCGGATAGGCCAGTATCGGTCAGTATCGGTATCGGTCAGTATCGGTATCGGATCGGAAGTGCAAAAACAATATCGGTATCAAATCGGAAGTGCAAAAACCTGGATCGGGACATCCCTACTCGAGACATCATTCCATACAACAAAACAGATGGAAACTTGAAAATTAATGGAGGTCTACAACTTCTTTGAGTGTGGCTTGGTCAAGAAAATTGGTATTAAGACTCTCCTGGATATATATGCATTGTTTTTGCTCGAGTAAGGTTGCATTTCATGTTTTCACTACACGTCACGTTTGTTACTGTTGCACATGCCGTGTATGAGTAATGTGTTTTTTCCCATTTTTATCAAAATATAACTATAGATGTCAACACAGTGTATGTGCTGAAAGCTTCATTTATGATTGCTGCCTTTGGTAAAAACTTAACTCTTTAAGGTTTTGCTCACATTTGCTTTCTTTTATTTAAACTCGCCGAGTTGGTGCTTTTTGAAACACTCGTAGCAAACATGTGTTTAAGAAATACAAATAATATCAAGAAAATAAATAAATGAGAAATAATTAACGTTAAAAGTATATCAAACAAATCTTTAACAAAGTGATCACTGCAAACTCATGCATTCTTCGACTCTGCTCCCTTGGACTAGGGTGTGTGCTGCTTTTCTTGTCGTTTCGTAAAACCTTTCACTCTTCCTCTCTTTTTAAATTACCTCTCATGGAACTCTGAAGAAAAGTTAATTTTTTTCGTGTTTTGAACGATTCATACAGACAAAAACAACACAAGCATAGGGCATTTTTTTCTTCGAGAAAGGCTAAATGACGCCTAGTACCCATTGAAAACAGAGCTAGCTTGACCACCACGCGTATTCATTGGGCGGGACGTGAGCCGGACGTGACATCAGTAACATCCCAGCGATTCTAGCGCAAGTGCGCACTAAAAAAGTGGACTGAGAACAATAAACTCTTGTGCGGTTCACTTGACGTCAGCTTCAGTGTAAAGACACAAACCACTAATAAAATGATAACAGAAAGCAAAGGGAAATCGGCTTATGGGTACCAAAACCGCTGGCCTCTTGAGGCATATCAAAAGTAACAAGGAACTCTAGGCACCTTTTAAAAGGCATTCCAGAAAACCTCTGTCACATGTCTGCTGGTAAAAAACTCAAAGTGAACCAGAAATCCATATTACTGTCTAATCAGGTTGTGCCTTTATGCATGTATAGATGGATAATTGGAAGATCATGAGAACTGTCAACAGCGATTTGCAGCAAGACAGAGAAATGCTAGATCTAAACGAGCCAGACACAAGCATAGTGCTGATCCTGCCAGAAACCCCATTGCAATTACAGGGAGCATTAAGCTTCTTAGGCGTTATCCTCAAGACTGGCCATAGCTGCTCACTTGGGACCGACTGCCCATTTAGCCAATATGTGTGAGTGCTTGTCGATCCATCCATGTGTCTCTAAGGCTATTAGATGTGGATATCTCCTCGCATTGATAATCCACGTGTCTGGATCCTTGTTAAAACTTTCCTCAGGGCCACCTGTTCCGAGGCGGCAGCTGGTGTTCCCAGCGTGTTTGTAACCATTCCCGCCAAACATGCCGTGGGAGGGGAGAGCCCGGCAGCCCAACAACAATACAAGATGACAGAGCAACACATGGACAGGACTTACAAGAGACCACTTGTAACCTCGTGTCACCACTTGGACTAAAAAATGGGTTACGTTAAATAAGACAAATGAGAATAAGAGTCATGTCAAGAGTGCATCAAGAGTTATTAAGTGCGGGCAGCTGTTAAGTATATCACAGAAGACATGTCAGAGTATTGTAAAATAAGTTCTTCAAAAGCATAAAAGACTAGCCATGATCACAGCAGGACCTTAAAAAAGCTTTATCAACTCTCAACACTTCATAGAGAGTGTTTTTGTTATTTTAACAAGGATAATTATGATGGTCGCGTCCCTCCATCAGGAATGTGAAGGCTGTTATGGAATTTGCCGACATACCAACAGTTGCCTAATAGATGCTTGCAGTACTATTGCCAGTCCTACAGGTATTTGTCAGTCATCTCGGTACAGATTCAACAACAAAATGCGTTCGAGCACAGCATAGCTGGCATACCACTGTGCTGGGTGAAATAATAACAAGCTGGAGGACTGATGACACTGGCCTTTAGAAGTCACAACTACACTTGCAGTCGTGATCCATTGAAAGCTAAGTCAGTAAATGTTATTTTTCAATAGAAATAAGAAGAACATGTGGGAAAGTAGTACTAGTTTATTTGTCCACGCCTGTCTTTAATAATGTATAATGTGCACTTTTACCATTTGTTACATGACTTTTACTCTGCACTTTTCCAATGTAATAGATGCTGTGCATCAGCAAGGTTATATTAAGTATTGAGACAGGAGGACAAAAACGTTTGCAGCAATAGCATAGCTTCGTGAACTGCAGTGCTAACATAATTCACATTTTACAGTGGAATCTCAATTTATGAACTTAATTGGTTCTTGAACATGGTTCGCAAACTGAAAAGTTTGTAGAGTGAACCAGAGTTCCCCATAAGAATTAATGTAAACACAAATAACTGGTTCTAGCTTCAACAAAAGTCCCTATTTTATATTTAAAAATGAACACTTTGAAGAACCTAGACTGTGTATTTATACTGTGTGTATAAATCAAACCAACATAACAAGGGGGTAATGGCTAAACAATCTCTTTTTTTATTCAAACAACACAACAACAACAGCCAGCTTAAAAGTCAATGCGTGCACACACACACAAAAGTGCCTTTGCCGTTGGTGCTCTCCAAAACGTTACCAACCATGTTGCTACAATAAAAAAGTAAGGAAAATCCTTTTTAACTTGTGTCGGTGAATTTTTGTTAAGTTTCAGTTTATTTTGAACATGCATACAACACAATTACAATGTAAAGCATCACATATGTCCGTCCAGTTGTTTCATTACAGCACGTCCGAAAAGGAGTAGAAGAAGCAGATCTTATTTAATCGTACCTCATAGTAGTTTTATTACATGTCCTTGTTCTCTGTTTGTAACACAACAGTGAATAAATAAATAAATATACCATAAATAAGTAAACACATATTAAATACATAAATAAATATTGGACATATAAACACATATACAATATTTAAAGTTCTCATAAATATATAGTTATGTTATTTATGGTTCACCTAGGAGATGAATGAGATTATCTTGTTATTTTTTTAAAAGGTTCAAGATGTTTATCATAATTCTTCTTCTTTGTACTTTGTGAACACTTGTCGTTTGAACAGTCTCTTAAACTGTATCATATTAGTGCTTTGTTTGATTTCCTTGCTTAATCCATTATATAATCTAATTCCAGCAATACAGACATGCTAAAGGTCCTAAATGATGTACGTGCATACACATATTTTAAATTACATTTTCCTCTAATGTTATATTTCTCCTCTTTTATTGAGAATAATTGTTGTACATTCTTGGGTAGCAGGTTATAGTTTGCTTTGTACATAATTTTAGCTGTTTGAAAATGCACCATATTTGGCTCGATTTAAGGTTCGTAGACTGAAAAGGTCCAAATATAGTAGGCCTGGGCGATATAGCCTAAAAATTAAATCCCAGAATTTTTCACCAACATATGATTTTAGATTTTTTTCCCCTAATTTTTAACAAAACCATTGAATACAAATTACAGAGAAATTTTTTTTTTTTTAAATAAAAAACTAGTGGTTTGAAATGATACTGCATACACTGCATCTTACACTTAGCAAAATTCTGATTTGTATAATGTTTAGATATAAATTCAATCCATCCATACATTTTCTACCGCTTGTCCCTTTCGTGGTCGCGGGAGGTCGCTGGAGCCTATCTCAGCTGCATTCGGGCGGTAGGCAGGGTACACCCTGGACAAGTCGTCACCTTATCCCAGGGCCAACACAGATAGACAGACAACATTCACACTCACATACACACATGCTGTAACTTAAAAGTTGACGTGAAGATAGACACAGAGTCTCTCCTCCAGGATAGAGCTAAATTGTACTTTTTAACTATTTTCAAATAATTAAATTAAGAGCTTCCCTTGGGAAGCAATACTTCTGCTCTAATAGAATATTTATGTTAAAAAAATTGTAGCATTGCACATTTGGCATGCAAATAAACAATCTCCAACATTGAGATCAATAAAGTGATAACGTCAAACATCTGTCTTGAATAAAAAACTTCTGTGAATACAAATGTAGTATTATACATTGTAATTAAATAAATAATGAAATAAAACATCGGGAGAACTGTGGTTTGTTTCATTAAGTGGATAAAGTAAACAGCCTTTTTCATTCGCACATATTATTTTAACACATTGTTTTAATCTATGCATGTTGGTTTTATTCTTTGTTGTTTTTATCTTTATCTTTTAACTATTTTATCAGTATATTGTAAAGTGTCCGTGGGTTTTTTGAAAGGTGCTCATAAATTAAATGTATTATTATTATTATCTTGGCGGTGTGCAGTGCAACTGCTTTAGTGATCACTCCATGCATTGTGCTTCTTTGTCATCATACGTACCTTGTGTAAATGATTCCACCAGAGTAAGCTGCTTTTTAGCCCACAGTTCGTTTGTTTGTTGTTGCGCCTTGTTCCCCTCGTAAAGAGTTGTATTTCCCAAACTCGGCTGGAGGCTTCGGTTTTAGATACTGGAACAAGTTTGTTGTGCTGCTGCCTTTTTGAAACAAACTTTGCAGCGTGCAGTCACTTGTTCGATGCCTGTTGTCGCAAAACCAGAGTACTGACAACACTTTTCTTTTCTTAGGAACAAACGTCTCGCTCTCGTTAGCATTAGCCATGTTTTGCTATGTGTGCCACTAAGAAATTAAGGGAACGGCGCAATCTACGGAAGCTCCTGACGGGCGAAAAGTATGCCGGAGCTAGAGGAGAAAAAAAACTTTTTTTTTTTTTTAGATCGTCTTCAACAAAAAACTCGAATGTTTTGATAAAATCGATACATAGCCCAGCCCTAAGATAGAGACGTTCGTAAATCGAAGTTCCATTGTACCAGCAACACGATGCTAGGCTATCTTATTTGTTGAATAAAAACAAAATCCTCAAACTAACAGATATGTAGATTATTGACAGATAATTGGCAGAGCTCCACATGATATAGCGAAGCCAGCTTTTATAAAAAAGTAAACATTTCACAAGTCAACAAGCCAACTTTAAATCTGGTCTAAGGAAACCATCGATTAAAATCTTTATTAGAATTATTAATTTGAATGATCCGGTACGTGACATCTGATATCTACAATATAAGAACATCATAACCCAGTGGCAGGAAAATACATAAAATGACTGCAAAGTCTGCATTATTAGCTGTGTACCTGTCAGGAGACTATAATTTATGATACAGAAATGTACTGTTTGCAGCTGTGCCTGAATAAAAGCGCGATCAAAGGGCTTGATTACAGATTGTCTTAAATAGTGGGGACTGTTTTTGCAGCAACAAGCCTAAATACTGAGCACTACTCTTTAGTGAATTATGTTTGATCTGTTTTCAGATGAGAGGTTTGCTGTTAATGCCCCACACTCTAGGTCTCGTTGTAGATTTTTCAGGGCCAAAAGTAATGATGATGATCCCAGTAAAGAACAACAGAATGTAGAATTTTAAAACACATTCATAGTCTCCCTGCATTGACAAAGACACCTTGTTTGTAGGGGATTAATGAGGAGTCCTTAGTGAGACTTCACAGTAAGCTTGGGTAAATCATTCTTGGATGCAGTTTGAAAGCTCTATCTTTTAGCATGGCAAGGTGCAGTCAAACATGTTAATCAAAATGACATACAATGTCAACCGAGAGGTTTGTAGGCTCAACCCAAACACAATTCCAGCTGTGAGTCACCTTGCCAGAAAATATTTTAATGCCTGGTACAAGTGAATGCACTTGTGATGCGTTCAAGGACAGAACCATCTTTACTGCATCCTTTTTGGGATTTGTTCTGCATGACAACATTGTTTTCAGAAACCAGCAAATGCCAGTTCAAGCTTTAGACAGACATCTTCAAGGACAGGAAGGAGGGAACATTTTTAACTAAGATCAATACTTCCTACTGAGTGTCATCTCAGCCCTCAGGGCAAGTGTCACCTTCCACTTCGAACACAGCTTGGGTGGCCAGTGGTCACATACGCTAACACGATATGCTGGTATTGAATTGTTTCACCTCAATAAAACAGCAACTGAAAAACAGAAATCTCACAAGAAAATTTAATTTTGACTGACCTTTAAAAGACATCTTGGAACTCAAAAAGAACTCTCAAAGTGAACAACTTTATTGCTTCCATGTAAACACATGCATGGTTAGTTTAATTTGGAGCATGCATACGTGCATACCGAACAAAACAACAAAGGTGGAACAAAGCGCTATTTGCATTATTGATTGCTATAGTGCAAGAGAGATTCTTGATGAACACAATTATTTAGCCAATCGATTAAATTGATTAATTTGATTTAAAAAAAAACAAACAAATATTTTCATTATGTTGCTTTGATTAATTGTTTAATGAGTGAAACTAATACAAATTGATAAAACCCTTACCACATGGAGTGCCCGGTTTTCGAGGCCGAGGACCCCAAAATTGAAAGATGGACAGGGGGACCCCTCGGGAGTGAAATTACTGCCAAAACTCCCCAAACACACGGAAATGTTTTTAGTCACACTCAACGATTTGCAAATTAAAAAAACATTTTTTTGCAAGTATAAAACGATTTGCAAGTATGAAACCAATTTTCTGCAAGTAAAAAAAAGATTTTAAAAAATAATAATAATAATATTCCATTAAAAAAACGGTTCGCAAGTATAAAACTATTTTTTTCAAGTTACAACTTTCGGCAAAAATATTCAACCTTTTCGGCAGTACTATTCCACCATGCACAATCCACACACTTGCACACTATAAGAACCCGTAATTCGCACTCTACAACGACAGGTGGTACTGCTGAGTCAATTTCAGGTCATCAGAGCTTTTTGCGCATGGTTCTGTACGCCAAAAATAACAAAGAAGAAGAAGCAGGGTAGGGAGTAAAATGGCGGAGAGAAGAGAGGGGAAACAAGCTCAACCTGTAGGTTAACACATTCATTTTATTATCCCCTCGTTGTAAATCATGCAATGTTATTTATTAATGTCTCTGTGTTATGTCGTTAAGCTGTTATGGTCAGCTGAGAAGACAGAGAGACAGGAAAAGTAGCTCTGAAGGTCTTAAATTTACTCGGCAGCACCACCTATCGTTGTGGAGTCCAAAATACAGGTGCTCTGAGTGTGTGGATCATGCAGGGTGGAATATTACTTCCAAAAAAGTGGAGTATTACTGCCAAAAGTTTTAACTTGAAGAAAATTGTTTTGATACTTGCAAATCGTTTTTTTAATTGAAGAAAATTGTTTTTATACTTGCAAATCGTATTTTTACTTGCAGAGAATAGTTGTCTTTTTTACTTGTGAATCGTTTTATTAATTGAAGAAAATAGTTTTGGGTTTTTTAATCGCAAATTATTGGGCATGAGTAAAAACTTTTTTTTGTGTTTGTGGCATTTTGCCGGTAGTTTCACTCCATTGACGCCCTACTTATACAGTTGTATAAAATTGTGTTTTAAACTGAACTGTTCCTAAAAAGTACCTTGTTAACCTGCGGTTTCTGAAGTGGAGAGTATGCTTATCTCTCTTCTGCTTGTGTTTTTCCGTGTCGCAGCCAATCACAAGGAACCTGACAGAGCCTTGCGATTAGCACAGCAGCGATAGGGGCGGGTCCCCCTCGTTGGAGGGACAGGTAAATAAAACAAGTTTGAAAATAGCTCCTCTGTGTCACTGAAGGTGTGCATTGCTTACTAAAATATGTTTTCTGCCTACATTTATTTGTTTCCTACAATGTGTTGGATCAATGTTATTGTGTATTTAAAGACATTTGTGGAAAAATTGCACAAGGACTATGAAAAATGTACCAAAAAAGACTAATAAACCAAATGTTTCCCAACCAAGGTTGTTAATTTTCTCAACGTATTTAGTCAAACACCCATGCTCAGTCCCTTAATTCAGTTAAGTGTAGACAGTAAGGTCATGCTTTTCAGTGACACAAAGGGGGGTCCAAGATCCTCTTACTGGATAAACAGGTTTTTTACCACCCTGGTTTTACAAGCACCAGCACACACAAGCGCACATATGCACACACACGCACACACACACACACACAGAGAAAAACTCAGTGAATGGCGCCTAATAACCACTTGTTTAAGACTACTTGCCCAATTAAGTCTGTGTTGGGTGCAAATTGGGTGTAAAAAGGAACACTTTACATAAAAACTACAGATGGCTTGAGCTATGAACTTGTGTTTACAAAAGGGTAAGGGTAAGGTTGAGGCTGGTTTAAAAGGAGCAATACGCACTAATTTCATCGATACTCCTTTTACAATGTGAGCGTCGTCACCTCCTCTGCCATTACTTAATGGTTGATATTGTGTCGTAAGGTTGTGTCTGTGAATATTCTCATTTATTCAGGTCATATGTTCTCTGGGTAATGATCGTACCTGGATGTAAAGGGTGATCAGTTGTTCACTTCCAGTTTATGTGACATCACGCAAGTTCACTTCCTGTTGAACAGTGTTAGTGTTCGTCTGTTTCAACTTGAAATTGTTGAGTTTATCGATAGCTTTGTGAAAAAACAGCACATCATTACAAGTACAAGTTCAGATTGGGGACTGACATTTCGTGATGGGGAAAGACGTTAAAGGCCTACTGAAACCCACTACTACCGACCACGCAGTCTGATAGTTTATATATCAATGATGAAATCTTAACATTGCAACACATGCCAATACGGCCGGGTTAGCTTACTAAAGTGCAATTTTAAATTTCGCGCGAAATATCCTGCTGGAAACGTCTCGGTATGATGACGCCTGTGCGTGACGTCACGGATTGTAGAGGACATTTTGGGACAGCATGGTGGCCAGCTATTAAGTCGTCTGTTTTCATCGCAAAATTCCACAGTATTCTGGACATCTGTGTTGGTGAATCTTTTGAAATTTGTTCAATGAACAATGGAGACAGCAAAGAAGAAAGCTGTAGGTGGGAAGCGGTGTATTGCGGCAGGTGTTGTTCCGGATAACGAACCCCCGCCGTAGAATGCACCCCTGCCTGTTGTGCCGGATAACACAGCCGGTGCTTCATTGTTTACATTCCCGAAAGATGACAATCAAGCTTTACCATTGGCCTGTGGAGAACTGGGACAACAGACACTCTTACCAGGAGGACTTTGAGTTGGATACGCAGACGCGGTACCGTGAGTATGCAGCTGCGGCTTCCAAGCATGCCGCTATGTGCATGTCACGTACGTAACTTTGGGTATTTGGGGAAATATATGTGCTGTATGAACTTTGGGGAGGCGAACGGTACTTTGGGCTGTGGGATTGAGTGTGTTGTGCAGGTGTTTTGAGTTGTATTGGCGGGTTATATGGACGGGGGGGGGGGGGTGTTTGTTATGCGGGATTAATTTGTGGCATATTAAATATAAGCCTGGTTGTGTTGTGGTTAATAGAGTATATATATGTCTTGTGTTTATTTACTGTTTTAGTCATTCCCAGCTGAATATCCTGTCCCACCCGCCTCTCACAGCATCTTCCCTATCTGAATCGCTTTCACTGCCCTCTAGTCCTTCACTCTTACTTTCCTCATCCACAAATCTTTCATCCTCGCTCAAATTAATGGGGAAATCGTCGCTTTCTCGGTCCGAATCGCTCTCGCTGCTGGTGGCCATGATTGTAAACAATGTGCGGATGTGAGGAGCTCCACAGCCTCTGATGTCATGCGCATATCGTCTGCTACTTACGGTACAGGCAACGCTTTATCAGCGACCAAAAGTTGCGAACTTTATCGTCGATGTTCTCTACTAAATCCTTTCAGCAAAAATATGGCAATATCGCGAAATGATCAAGTATGACACATAGAATGGACCTGCTATCCCCGTTTAAATAAGAAAATCGCATTTCAGTAGGCCTTTAATGTCTGTTGTTTACATGTTAGCATTTAAGCTAGCTAGCAAGCTAGTGCCAGTCAGTCTGTTCGTATCAAAGTGCAGTTATGAATGACGGTTCTTTGATAGTTTCATTTAATACAATAATACTAACCGTCTGGAGTTTTACAACAATTATCATTACTACCGTTTATTTGTAGTACAAACGCCCGCAGCCACAGAAACCGATGCAAAAAAGTGACTGCTCTTGCAGACCGCCTCGCCCACTAGGCAGGCACATTTTAAAACACATGAACACCAAACTTTGATATGAACTTAAAAGCACCGCCTCACCTCACAAAGAGTCAAAGACACTAAATAAAGGACAAGATGATTCACCGATGAGGTGGCGACTTGTCCAGGGTGTACCCTGCCTTCCGCCCGATTGCAGCTGAGATAGGCTCCAGCACCCCCCGCAACCCCGAAAGGGATAAGCGGTAGAAAATGGATGGATGGATAATTCACCCCATTCTTTTCATTCTGCTATAGAGGGGTTCGAATATTTTTATATTTCCCACAATGCATTGCATTATTTCAACAGGTTTTACCTCCCGTGCAAACACTTTCGTCTCCGTGCTTCCCTTGACACACAACACCTCGTTCTCCGCCAATGCGCATTCAGGCACGGACGGTGTGTTTGAGATCATGGAAAAAATAAACCTAAAATCAAAACCACACGAAGATAAAACATTACCACCAGCAGGTTGATACAGTATGAATGGATATATATATAGCCTATTATTTGTGCACTATTGACAAGTGATGCACTGAAATTCGGGTGCCAAAAAAAAGACTCTGATCACCGAAAACAACGCTGCCAAAACAGGATGTTGTGATCATGTAAACAAGACGCACGCAATTGTCTGGAGCGTAGTTTTCATGTCTACGATGTAGACGTACTTTACTATATCCCAGATATACCCTATCTACAAAATGTGCAAATATCAAAAAAGAGGACAGTGGCGACTTTTAAGGAGAGAAAGTCGAACTGGAGCAGCAGCGCCAATCAAGTGTGACGTCATGCTTGCTGCCGCTGGCTTTTAATCGGGGAGATTGAGAGACAACATTCTATAATAACGTCAGAAAAAGATGCTAGATTAGTTGCTAGTCGTTTTTAATAAGGAAAAAGTCACAAAGTCTGTAGACACTTGAAAAATTCTCAACAAAGTACAATGCACAATAAGCAGCAACAATTGAAAATATAGTAAAACGATATAGTATAAAATGATGTTACTAATTAATAATAGAGATGTCCGATAATATCGGCCTGCCGATATTATCGGACATCTCTTTTTTATTATCCCTCCCCCATTTACACTCATTCACACAAAAGGGTTGTTTCTTTCTGTTATTAATATTCTGGATCCTACATTATATATCAATATATATCAATACAGTCTGCAAGGGATACAGTCCGTAAGCACACATGATTGTGCGTGCTGCTGGTCCACTAATAGTACTAACCTTTAACAGTTAATTTTACTAATTTTTATTCATTACTAGTTTCTATGTAACTATTTTTATATTGTTGTACTTTCTTTTTTATTCAAGAAAATGTTTTTAATTTATTTATCTTATTTTACTATTTTTTTTAAAAAGTACCTTATCTTCACCATACCTGGTTGTCCAAATTAGGCATAATAATGTGTTAATTCCACGACTGCATATATCGGTTGATATCGGTAGATATCAGTATCGGTAATTAAAGAGTTGGACAATATCGGAATATCGGATATCGGCAAAAAGCCATTATCGGACATCCCTAATTAATAACACACATTTCTTTTAAATGTACAGTATGTACTATATACATTTTCTTGGCCTCTTTAAAGAAATTCCATATTATCATAGCGAATTATTCAATGATGTCATAGTGACCACGCCCCAACCGCCAAGGGTATATTGGCAATGTAGAGGAAACCCTGCACTAATATCAAAGGATCTTTGGGTTTCAAATAAAATAGATCTAATGGCTTGAGATATACTGTACATTTCTCGTATATTTAGAAATTTCTAAAATAAACCTAATGGAGGGAAGACTTTGCTTCTGATCGCTCCCCTGGTTGTGTTCGTTGTTAGCACTACTTCCGCCTGACTTGTCCATCCTAAGCAAACAAGCCATCTGGTACCACAGATTTGCACATTAATCACACATTAATCACACATTACTAACACAAATTAATCTCCTTTGTAACAAATTGCACTCTAAGAAAAACCTTTGTAAAAACCAAACAGCCACATTGTCATCAATTAAAGGATTTAACCTTCCCTTTAGGCTACTCAAGCATCACTGCACAAAGTGGGATGAGAGTAATCACGTTCTTTAGCTTACTGCTTTAAAACAAAGGGACATAAAACTAGGCGTCATATGAAGAAAAATCTATTTTGTCTATCAATTTTCACTGATAGACAACATTCACACTCACATTCACACACTAGGGCCAATTTAGTGTTGCCAATGAACCTATCCCCAGGTGCATGTCTTTAGAGGTGGGAGGAAGCTGGAGTACCCATAGGAAACCCACGCAGTTACGGGGAAAATATGCAAACTCCACAAGAAAGACCCCGAGCCCAAGACTTTCTTGCTGTGAGGCATGAGCACTAACCACTGTACCACTGTGCTAGCCCTCCATCTCTCAAAATGATATGGTCACTCAGTATAGTCTTAGAGAACGCTGCAATCATACTGTCCTCAACTGTTAGCTCGAGGGTAAAATGTAGGGGAAAAGATTCCTTATATATGGTCTAAACATTTTTAACTCTAATACATACTATCTTAAAAGGCAGCATTGTACTCTATCAGCATAAACTCCGGAACATTAGGTCCACCTATATGGTGGCATCCAATACAAGAGCTATATTTAACGGGATAATTTATTAATGTATGGTTGTAGGCAACCATCATGTATCCCAGAAGCATCTTTCAGTTGTGTGTGATTCTGTATACATTGGAATCTCGATTTAAAAACCTCTCATTTGACCAACTTTTCAATTTAGAACCACATACAGACTAGAAATATGCTTTGGTGTACTCAGTGTACAAACCTTGCCTCAGTGTGCCTGCAGCCCAGCCATTTTGTGACAGGCAGCACATCGATTGTGGGAGAAGGCATAGATCACCGTGCTCATTCAGTCAGCAGAGCAGTGCTGTTGTTAGCTAGTGTGCTAACTGCTCTGCTGTGTGCTTTTTAAGTGGGGTTTTTTGGGTGGGGGTTCAGCATTTTTCAGGCTATGCTAGCTCAATATGAGTCCGAAGAGAGCAATTGCCAAGCGATGAGAGGTTTGATGCATTCAGTAGGAATCCACAGCGTTGTCGACACTGCCTTGCGCTCCCTTTTTCGGCTGAAGATTAACCAACAAATGAAGACCGTACCGCTGTTGTTGTTGTTTTGGCTTTGTTATTCAATAGGGATGTGAGCACCCTTGTAGACAAAAAGAGGAAAATTGAGAAAAAAAGAGGAACATTTTTATCAGCATGAAGTGCTGCCAACCAAACTAGAAAGAACATTTTGAAAATCTAGACGACATTTCCTGCAATTGGGTGCATTTCTACACAAAATTTTACTTTTAGATGTATTCTTTGATTCATCCACCAACCTGTTTTTGATTCTTACATGTGCTGTGTAATGTACCACAGAATGTTTAGTTTTTTAGTAAATAATTTACTAGTATTATTATCATTGAAAATGTAATGTAAAATTATATAATATGCACGCAAAGAACTCAGAAAACAGTACCTATTTGGAAACTCTATCCTGTAGCCAGGCCCCCTCAGGTCATATACTTCCGGTGTTGTGACCCCTGTTCACAATTCGTCATGTCAAAAATATACCTTCTCGCTGGCTACTAATAAACACTCTAGAACTACAACTGTTTGGAATTGGAACTAACAGTGTTCGGATTGTAATCATCTAAATAGGATTAGCAGCAAAGTGGACAGCCGACAACGTTGTGGCTTGGAGAGCAAACAGAGGGGACAACAAGTAAGCAAGCCAGATGGTTAGCTACAGTAACTAGCAAGCTTGCTTTGGTGCTTCTGATCGTCTCCTTTTCCTGCAACTCAGTGCAGCGTTTAGGCAAGAGGAACAAGCGAGTACCTTCAGTTGAGGCAAGTGTTCAACAAATTTGGTTCGATCGTATTTGTATTAGTATTTATATTTTTTTTTTAAACGTGGAAGTTATATTTTGACGCAGATTAATGTTTAAAAATTTTACGTTCCGCGTAAAATTTCACCTGCCTGTAAATAGAAAGATAATCCATCACCCCCTTGTTATGTTTGTTTGATAAACAGTACTGTAGAGCAGGGGTCCCCAACCACCGGGCCGCGCAAGAAATTTAAAAAATAAATAAATAAATAAATACATTTTTTTCATTAAATCAAATTAAAAAACACAATATATACATTATATATCAATATAGATCAATACAGTTTGCAGGGATACAGTCCGTAAGCACACATGATTGTATTTCTTTATGAAAAAAAAAAAAATTATTAAATAAAAATCCCCCAGCCCCCGATCCGTGGTACAAATTTTCAAGCGTTGACCGGTCCCCAGCTACAAAAAGGTTGGGGACCACTGCTGTAGAGTATAGCGCTTTATTACTATGTTCATACTTTTACTAATGTATGGACTTTTGTCGAGTCAGAAACCCATTATTCAAGTGTAAAAAAAAATGTATGGAGAAATTTGCTTCTATATACGAACTTAATAAAACAATAAAAATAAACATGCTCAATGGCCTTGTGGTTAGAGTGTCCGCCCTGAGATCGGTAGGTTGTGACTTTAAACCCTGGCCGAGTCATACCAAAGACTATAAAAATGGGACCCATTACCTCCCTGCCTAGCACTCAGCATCAAGGGTTGGAATTGGGGGGTTAAATCACCAAAATGATTACCGAGCGCGGCCACTGCTGCTGCTCCCTGCTCCCCTCACCTCGCAGGGGGTGGAACAAGGGGATGGGTGAAACGCAGAGAGTAATTTCACCACACCTAGTGTGTGTGTGACTATCAGTGGTACTTTAACTTTAATGTTCTTAAATCAAGGTGGAGTTTTAAAACCTTTCGACACCAGAAGACATCAGGGGAGGTGCAGCAGCTGGAGAAAAACAAAGAACTGTATAAATTGGTTTGAAGTTCATACCGTAAGAGAATAAACAGATTCTGGTGTGAACAGAATATTGCTCAAAATATTATCCCCAAAAGAATAATTTTTTGGTGAAGTAATGGAAGTCCCAATTGTATTATATTATCTGAGAGGAGCCCTGCTATAAAAATTGTTCAACATTTAAATAATTTTGCCAGCGACATGTTCCATCGATTTAAATTGAACTTGAAAGGATGAGCACTGCACAGTACATGAGTGCCGTCACCATGCGTGATTGTTTCTGGGCCAAAAAGACAATACATCAAAGCGTTCCTCATGCAGACCGCCACATAATTGCTAAAACGGGCCCTAGTGAGCGAGACTGTGTTACGCTAACAATAAGGCCTTGTGTTGGGCAAGCCAAAGCACCTGGAGGTCAATGTGAAAGAACAACAGTGGAATAACGGTTGAGCAGAGTCAACAGCCACACGTTGAATTCTAGTAACTTTTCCACTTCACAGACCAGTGGTCAAATCCACACATTTAAAGAACTCTCTGAAAAAAAATATGAATTCTAAAACATACACGACAGTGCGCGGTAAGGTGATGATGTCAGCGAAGCACCTGACAGCAGTATGAGCACTGGTTTAAAAAAAAAAAAAATCACCTGGCATCTCCAAGGTGTGGAGGCTCAGGCTGCTTAAAGGGAGGTTGACACTGAGTTAAGATGTGGATTAGCCTGGTTTTCCAAAAAAATAAAGTAGAACTTGTCTCAACAAGATTGTTTATACAACGAAACCTGAAAGCTCTGAGTACAGCAGATTCTCTCAAGTGGAGGTCGCAAAATTCAGAATTAGACCAAAATATAGTGAAAAAACGTGTCTGTAAAATAGCATGAAAACCTGGAGTTCAAATGTGAGACAGCAGGTTCTCCCAAGACCTCCATTCAGTGATCAAAACATTAAACATTTGCCTGTGCTTTGCTTTTTCTTTGGCTTTTTGTGACCAACTAATTGGACAAGATTGTTTACCTTTAGATGTTCCTCAGTAATTTTCTTGCTCACAGGAGAAATATTGACTCAGAAGAAGCAAGGACCGACTGCCTCATGTCACATGTCACCAGTTTATGGAGCAGAAACACACTAACACACATAACAGTACACACACCGCCTGCATGCTCGCTCGTGTGGGAAATTCTATTTTTACCAGCAGGCTGGGCGAGGCGCTGGCATGGAGCACACAAAGTCGGGAAACCCCAACAAAGAGGAGGCGAAAAAACGGCGAACAAAAACGGAAGCATCTCTTCTACGGAGGACCTGCATGCTATAGCCTAAAGAAAGTACAGAAGAAAGCATGCACACGCACACACACACACGCACGCACGCACACGCACACGCACACACACACACACACACAGACACACACACACACACACACACACACACACCACACACCACACACACCTGTCCTCTCTTAGCAGAGAGTGATCGATCTTTACTTGGAGGAATGTGACACGGAGGTGTCTACAACTGGAAGTAAACCCACGTGATGTCACATAAACCTGACGTTAGGGATGTGAATCTTACAACAACTTACAATTCTATTGAAATTCTTGCGGTGAAAATTCAATTCAACACGAGTCTCGATTCAAACCGATTCTCGCAATGTATTATTTTATATAAAGAAATGTATAAAACCTTTTTAAAACAGGTTACAAACACTCTTCTTTGCTGCTGGCGTATATGCGCAGCAGTGTTTCCCATAAACTTCCAAGATACCTGTGGCGGTGGGGGCGTGGCTATGGGCGTGGTCACCATGACATCATCGAGTAATTTGCATAATTTACTACAATGATATGATTTTCTCTAAAAAGAATTAATAATAACAGTTTTGTTTTAAACGTCCATCCATCCATCCATCCATCAATTTTACATTATGAATACACAAAAGATAATTACTACAGTACCAAATTAGTATTAGTATCTGAAGCACCATCTCCACGTGTGTTTATTGACAACAGGGTTATAACCTGGACACGTTAGCTCGTCGGTATGGTAACAGGTGACTGTTACTGCGTGCGTCTGCCCCGGCCCCCGAGTCAAACAGCGAGCGGCGGTGTTAATGAAGCAGCGTCAGGCTGCTCACCGTCAGGAAACGCTCGGTGAAATCGCGGATTAACGTTAAATATATGACGAGCCGCGAGCGATGCAGCTATAACCTATTTCACCTGGTAGAGCACCCGCTGCGGCGACCCAGTTCGATCCCACCTGACGGTCGCTTTGCTCCGCGTCAATCCCCCCTCTCACCCTCTCTCCCCCCTCCCCCGTCTCTCTCCAGCTGTCCTTTCAAAATAAATGCATTCAAATCCCGAAAATAAAATTTAAGAAAATCAGAGTCGTGGCGGACGTAATTCTTTCGTGGCGGGCCGCCACAAATAAATGAATGTGTGGGAAACACTGCGGCAGTGAGTAAGCGCAGATGTGATCTAAAAAATGTATTCCTGAAAAAAAAGAAGTTTTTTTTGAAAATTATGAATTAATTTAAAATCATAATAAAAAGGAATTGTGATTCGAATGTGAGTCAACGTTTTTCCGCAGCCCTATCGGACGTGCACCACTCGTTTTGCCGTTAACATTACAATAAATGATAAATGGGTTATACTTGTATAGGGCTTTTCTACCTTCAAGGTACTCAAAGCGCTTTGACAGTATTTCCACATTTACCCATTCACACACACATTCACACACTGATGGCGGGAGCTGCCATGCAAGGCGCTAACCAGCTGCCATCAGGAGCAAGGGTGAAGTGTCTTGCCCAAGGACACAACGGACGTGACTAGGAAGGTAGAAGGTGGGAATTGAACCCCGGTAACCAGCAACACTCCGATTGCTGGCACAGCCACTCTACCAACTTCGCCACGCCGTCCCTACAATACACTCTACAACCTTTAAAATTTAAAACAGAAAAAGATAAACATATTGAAACACTCAAAAAGAAAATAGTATGGCTCTCAAAAAACGAAATAATATTTAATGTTTCTTGTCTATTCTATTTAAATAAAACTTGGTTAAAATATTTCAGTGTGTATATGTACTTCGAGAGCACCTTCAACAATACAATAATAATAACCGTGATGTGAAATGTTCATATCCCTATGGACAATTATGCAAATGTGTTCTTTAGAGCAAAGGTCTTCAATGTTGTCCAAGCCAAGGACCCCTAAACGGAAGGAGCGATGTAGTGGGGACCCACTACTTATATATATTGTAAACAAATTCAGTTTTATATTAAACTGGTTATAAAGGGACCTTTTCAACAAAGCTACTAAGATATTAAAATGATAGCAGTCGTGCCGCTAATCACTAGCTGACAACTAGCATGCTAATTGCTAGCTGGCAATCCCTAGCTAGTTATCCATCCAGCTATCTTAATGCCAAAATTAATACAATAATAACGTTGTTTTATGTTTTTATTCTAAAACTGAAAGGTACACAGGGTATCCACGCAGTGCCATTTACAAACACTACAGTGTTGGATCAATGGGTAAATGGGTTATACTTGTATAGCGCTTTTCTGCCTTCAAGGTACTCAAAGCGCTTTGACACCATTTCCACATTCACCCATTCACACACACATTCACACACTGATGGCGGGAGCTGCCATGCAAGGCCCTAACCACGACCCATCAGGAGCAAGGGTGAAGTGTCTTGCTCAAGGACACAACGGACGTGACTAGGTTGGTAGAAGGTGGGGATTGAACCAGGAACCCTCAGGTTGCTGGCACGGCTACTCTCCCAACGGCGCCGCGCCGTCCCTGATCAATGTGTATTAAAAAACATTTGGATTTGTGGAAAAATAAAATGGAAAATGTCAAATTAACTAAATATTTTACAACCCCCTGCTGAAGACCTCTGCTTTAGAGACCGTGTGGCTCAGGGGCAATGTTCCCTCTAATTTTTCATGTGTGTGAGCAAACGCAAAAACTCCCTGAGCATTCAGTGGAGCCCATGTGAGCAACATCAGACGTGCACACTGTGGCTACACTAGCAGCACACCTGTCCCAAACCTGACTAAATAACAAATTAAATCTCCATCCATCCATCCATTTTCTACCGCTTGTCCCTTTCGGGGTCGCGGGGGGTGCTGGAGCCTATCTCAGCTGCATTCGGGTGGAAGGCGGGGTACACCCTGGACAAGTCCCCACCTCATCGCAGGGCCAACACAGATAGACAGACAACATTCTCTTATTATTATAATCAAATGACAGCAGTCATTTCCATGAGATGATGTTCTAATATAAGTGTTTAGGCACACTTACAATGACAATAACAAAAAATATTGTTTTTCATGAACTGTGTACTTGTATTGTTTGTCTGGGTGGAGGTCCTGCTTTGGAAATAACGTGTACCCCTTTCAGACATTGCATTTAATTTCCATTAAAACATGCACATGTTGCACAATGAGATGTAAGCAGGGGATCATGTGTACATTCCTGCAACTTCCTGTTTGTAAAAAATATATTTTTTATTAGTATTTATTTAATATACTAACAGCATTTCATTATTAATATTTATAAATTAAGATTCCTAATAAATGACACTAGAATAAGCACACATTTGATTGGTAAATCACAGTGTAACGACCTGGAATTACACTTTATGTGTGGTGTTGGAGTTGTCCGACTTTTTGTGTGGCTGTAAACGCATCACTGGCTAAGTGCCATATGTGCATGTGTTGGCGCAAGTGAGAAAGAGCGAGCGGCTGCTGTTGATATAACAAAGTTGCTTTTGGTCTGGTTTGTACTGCAGAAAATGACCACTTTTGCTAGATGTATTTTTTTTTACTAATGTTTTGGTGATGTGTTTATGGCCGACAATAAAGAGTTTTGCTCAGTAAAGTGATCGATGGATTAATGTCCTCAAAGCGTCTCGACAGACGTTACAATATTTGAACAATGATGACGAAAACAGTTTTCTCTGTCATGTCCGTGTGTCGAAAATTGTTATGCGCTTATTTTTTCATTTGATTTTGTGCGTGGCATAGATTTGCCGTGCGCAGAGGACGCTTGAGCAGTGCGCAATTGCACAGGCGCGCACCTTAGAGGGAACGTTGCTCAGGGGTCCCCAAACGTTCTGACTCGAGGGCCGCATTGGGTTATATATATATATATATATATATATATATATATATATATATATATATATATATATATATTAGGGGTGTAACGGTATGTGTATTTGTATTGAACCGTTTCGGTACGGGGCTTCCGGTTCGGTTCGGAGGTGTACCGAACGAGTTTCCACACGGACTTATTAAGTAGCGTAACGCACTTTGTGTAAACAATGCACACCGAGGCACAACACACGGCATGCTAGCAGCTAACGGGCTACGATAGACTGACTATTCATCCTCTTTTCACCGGACATGTCCTCTTTTGCGCAGCTGTCTTCTTAAATGCCTCAAATGTCCGGCATTTTGAGTTAGGGTTGCGTGTATTTTCAATGTACGTTCAGGGTTAAGAAGGGGTTAAAAACAAAACAAATTGTGCGCGCAGCAGCATTCGTGAGGGAGGGGCAGAGACAGAGAGAGCGAGAGAGTTATGATAAACGCGCATGCGTCGCCAGGCTCCGCTTTTTATCCATAGATGTATCAGATTTAATTTTTTATTATCTATAGCAGGGGTGTCAAAAGTGTGCCCCGGAGGCCATTTGCGGCCCACAGCTAATGTTTTAAAGGCCCACGGCACATTCTAAAAATACTATTAAATCAACAAAACATAACAAAAGTGAAATAAAAAAAAGCTTAAAGGTTATATGTAATTTAGAAAAAGTTGCAATGTTGACTAATAAAACAAAGCTGGGTTTTTTACTTTCCAAACTGTCAGTGCTCAAAACATAATATTGAATCAAAATCAATGTTATTATGAATTTATGACCTATCCAAGGTTCCGATTACTTCACATCAAATATTCTACTAAGAAAAATATTTTTGGTGGAAGATTTTGCAAATTTGGTAAATAAATAACCCAAAAATGTATATTTTGTTGTTTTCTTACAGTACCGAAAATGAACCTAACCGTGACCTCTAAACCGAGGTACGTACCGAACCGAAATTTTTGTGTACCGTTACACCCCTGATATATATATATATATATATATATATATATATATATATATATATATATATATATATATATATATATATATATATATATATATATATATATATATATATATATCAGTGGTTCTTAACCTGGGTTCGATCGAACTCTAGGGGTTCGGTGAGTCAGCCTCAGGGGTTCGGGGAGGTCAAAACACACCCGACTCATTGTGTAAATACAAACTTCTCCCTATCGCCGTATTACGGATACGGCAACAGCTGACTGGTTTGCAGGTGTGTAATTTGTTGTGAGTTTATGCACTGTGTTGGTTTTGTTGTTTGAACAAGGTGATGTTCATGCACGGTTCATTTTATGCACCAGTAAAAAAACATGGTAACACTTAAGTATGGGGAACATATTCACCATTAATTAGTTGCTTATTAACATGCAAATTAGTAACATATTGGCTCTTAACTAGTCATTATTAAGTACTTATTAATGCCTTATTCGGCATGGCCTTATTATAACCCTTACCCTCTAACCCTGACCCTAACCAAATAACTCTAAATTAAGTCTTTATTACTTAGAATATGTTCCCCTCGTATCCAAATTACTCTAAATTAAGTCTTTGTTACTTAGAATATGTTCCCCATACTAAAGTGTTACCAAAAACATATAACTTTGTCTTGAATTTGAAAAAAAACAAAATTTTATTTTTCACTGAAGAAGGGTTCGGTGAATGTGCATATGAAACTGGTGGGGTTTGGTACCTCCAACAAGGTTAAGAACCACTGATATATATATATATATATATATATATATATATATATATATATATATATATATATATATATATATATATATATATATATATATATATATATATATATTCCTCGTGCACTAATTGACTGAAAGAGTGCGCACTTGATGTTGATGGAAAAATGCCTTTTTAGACAATATGACTTGCATGAGCGGGTAGGAGACACTGAGAGTAACAAGCGGTAGAAAAGGGATTAGAAAGGACAGATTTTAAAAAATAATTTAACATTTTTTTAAACTTGGGACTTCCCGCGGGCCGGATTTTGGACGCTGGCGGTCCGCATCCGGCCCGCGGGCCATAGTTTGGGGACCCCTGGTGTATCTAATGTTGTAGTGTATGTGTACTATGGTTAAATAATGCACCAATAAAAACGTTAATGAGTGGGGTTATAGTCCTGTTCTTCTTGTTATTTACCAGAATAATTCCAGTGTAAAATGCAGACATTATTTGCATCGCCACACGGTCCACACTCACCTCTTCGAGGGCAGCCACGGTGTTCCTGCAGTGGGACATCCTGGTGGTAAAGTTGGAGGCGGTGGGTGACTTGTAGTCCTCGTTGGTCTCCACCACAAACTCTGACACGGTGATTTGATCGGGCATGACTGCCGGTATCACTCCCCAAATTACACAGTAGCGTTCTTTTCCCAACTCCCAAACGGTTTCCGGCAAGTTCAACACAGCGGTAGTAGAGTCCTCGGCGGCCTCGGCTGACAGTGGACCATGTCTGGGTGGACTCGGACGGAGGCTCGGTCCCAACACGGTGCTCCTTCGAAATAGGACAGTTTCTTCTCTCGACTGCCTTTCACTGGTAATACTCCCGCTACATCAGGTTTAGCGGTTGTGCCTCTGTTGAAAAAACACACTTAAGTTCCCTCCGCTGTGTCTATTGTCCTCTCTTGTTGTCCGAATGTCCGACTTGAGGGTCGGGCGGCTTCACTCCAGAGAGCCCCGGGAAATCAACAAGAAGCCGCTTCATCCTCGAGCGCATGAAATCCACAAAGGTAGAGGAGGGAATTCAATGGAGCGGCATCAGCCAATAGAAAACGGCGGCGTGAGGCTGGAAGCCAATCAGGATTCAGAGTAGGCGTAAACGTGTGCTACATTCAAATGCCCTACATGATCAGTCGTAATTCTAAAACACTCCAGAAACTTGACTGAGAAAGCGTCGAGTTCAAATGTGTACAAATAACTTTTAAATCTTCTTTATATGCTTTAATCCATACAATAATTGACTTTAATCGCTTTGCTGTTAAAATTTTACAATCCCTAATTTATCTTCCAGTTTTGCTTGTAATAGTGAAATATTCCGTTTGTACCTGAAAGCAGCTTCATCAGTGCTTTCTTGATACATCGATACAGTGAGTATACTATGTTAAATTACAAGTGCATCTCAATACATTTCAACATGTTGCACTTCCTTTTTGAATTCAGAAGTTAAATTTAAAGGCTCAGAATATATTTTTACATTTGCTGATTAGAGCACGAACCGGTAGTTTACAATACTATTTTATTTAACAATTTGTAAAATTTTAAAGGCCTACTGAAATGAAATTTTCTTATTTAAACGGGGATAGCTTATTCATTCTGTGTCATACTTGATCATTTTGCGATATTGCCATATTTTTGCTGAAAGGATTTAGTAGAGAACATCGACGATAAAGTTCGCAACTTTTGGTCGCTGATAAAAAAAGCCTTGCCTGTACCGGAAGTAGTGTGACGTCGCAGGTTCAAGGGCTCCTCACATTTCCCCATTGTTTACACCAGCAGCGAGAGCGATTCGGACCGAGAAAGCGACGATTACCCCATTAATTTGAGCGAAGATGAAAGATTTGTGGATAAGGAACGTGAGAGTGAAGGACTAGAGTGCAGTGCAGGACGTATCTATTTTCGCTCTGACCGTAACTTAGGTACAAGGGCTCATTGGATTCCACACTTTCTCCTTTTTCTATTGTGGATCACAGATTTGTATTTTAAACCACCTCGGATACTATATCCTCTTGAAAATGAGAGTCGAGAACGCGAAATGGACATTCACAGTGACTTTTATCTCCACGACAATACATCGGCGAAGCACTTTAGCTACGGAGCTAACGTGATAGCATCGTGCTTAAATGCAGATAGAAACAAAAGAAATACGCCCCTGACTGGAAGGATAGACAGAAGATCAACAATACTACAAAACACTGGACCTGTAACCACACGGTTAATGCTGTACTGCCTGGCGAAGCCTAGCAATGCTGTTGCTAAGGACGCCATTGAAGCTAACTTAGCTACCGGACCTCGACAGAGCTATGCTAAAAACATTAGGTCTCCACCTACGCCAGCCCTCATCTGCTCATCAACACCCGTGCTCACCTGCGTTCCAGCGATCGACGGCGCGACGAAGGACTTCACCCGATCATCGATGGGTCGGCGGCTAGCGTCAGATAGCGCGTCTGCTATCCAACTCAAAGTCCTCCTCGTTGTGTTGCTGCAGCCGGCCGCTAATACACCGATCCCACCTACAGCTTTCTTCTTTGCAGTCTCTATTGTTAATTGAACAAATTGCAAAAGATTCACCAACACAGATGTCCAGAATACTGTGGAATTTTGCGATGAAAACAGAGCTGTTTGTATTGGGATACAATGTGTCCCAATACTTCCGCTTCAACCATTGACGTAAACGTCATCATACATAGACGTTTTCAACCGGAAGTTTCCCGGGAAATTTTAAATTGCACTTTATAAGTTAACCCGGCCGTATTGGCATGTGTTGCAATGTTAAGATTTCATCATTGATATATAAACTATCAGACTGCGTGGTTGGTGGTAGTGGGTTTCAGTAGGCCTTTAAGAGGTATTGAATTGTTTTGTTGTTGTTGAGATTTATTAATACAAATATTTTTAAACAATGTATATTTTTGGGGAATATTGTAGTGAATATATTCAATATATTTCACTTTTTGACGTGAACCACTGAAATGTATTTAAATGTATTGCACTGCAGAGAGATAGCATGGAGATTTGAACCCTAACAGACAAAATGGAAACAATATTAATTATGATATTGTCTTTCATGCTCTCATAGAATACCTAAAATACATTGTCTCAATAATCTCATTATTGCTCAATACACATACAGAATAGAGTGCTTTATTTGTCCCATGAGAGAAATTATAGTTAAGTACACTTTCTAATCTTCAATGCATTTATTAGTACCTAAATGCATTAGTACACATTGATTCTGATGCATATTTCAAAGGGGATGTTTACAGCTGTATGCTAAAAAAAAAATAGAAACAGGATGAACTGGTTCTGCACTAATGCTGGTATCAAGACAAATACATGTGCTGCGTTACTTCCGAAACAAAATACTTTTCACATTAACAACATAAATACTTGCTTTCATTTTCCCTGGGCTGCTGATGTTTCCAAACTAGCAGTACATGCTGCTAAATGAAGCGCCCAACACCCAGGCTGACCCCATCTGGCCAGCAGACCTCATAATCCCTTATGAAATTAATATGCAAAACCCCTTCCACCTTTCACCCTGACAAACGTCTGCAATACAGAGTCACCGTGTTGGCACATGTCATTTCAAATTCAGCTACACCAATAAATAGGATTAATAGGCAAGACATGCACCTGGGGATAGTTTGATTGGCAACACTAAATCGGCCCTAGCGTGTGAATGTGAGTGTGAATGATGTCTATCCGAATGCAGCTGGGATAGGCTCCAGCACCCCCCGCGACTCCAAAAGGGACAAGCGGTAGAAAATGGATAGATGGATGGAATCGTGCTTGAAATGACCGCAAGGGGGCAAAAGGTCAAATACACCACTGTTCAAGATACAAGGGAACTGCAGTTTCTACTTCCTACTTTCGATAGTAGCTCACCACCTTGCTCTATGGGAATAAAAGAAAATCCTTTGTTATCCATGCCAAAAACTGTCAATAACTCCTCACAAAGAGGAAGGAGGAGGGCAGGAGATAGTGAGAAGATGGGAGGCGTGGCATAGGGACACTATGCAATATATGAATTTCTGCCTTTGAGTAGGATTGCACATACATTTTTTAATTCATACTTTTATTGCGTACTATGTTTTACTTGTTTACTCTGCTGGCTGTGCTTCTTTTGCCAATGTCTTGTATACTATATGTAGTGCTGCTGCTATTGTAACCTTAATATGTCTGTAGGCCCACGCCAAAGGATCAATAAAGTTATGTAAATACATATATACATACTGTATATATACATATATATTTACTAGGGCTGTCAAATGATTAAAATTTTTAATCAGATTAATCACAGCTTAAAAATTAATTAATCATGATTAATCACCATTCGAACTATGTCCAAAATATGCCATTAACTGTATATTTTTGTGGGAATTGAAAGATAAATGACAGAAGACATGTGCATTTAACATATGTATGCATGTTTATTTTAATAACATCCTGTTTTTTACAATGACATTTCCTCGTCAAAATAGGAAAACAAAATAGGATGGCGTCTCTTATTTAAATGAAACTGAAATAGTAAAACAAAATAGGATGGTGTCTCCTTCTGTAACACACTAGCCATCTTGGCCATTTCTCTTCAACAAAGGAAAAACAAAGAGATTTCTCTTTTTTATCAAACCAAAAGAACATGGCCTACACAATTACATGTGGCCCGCTTCTCTATTCATCCTTTAGCCAGTTACTGAGGCAAACCAATTTGTCCACATTTTCTGAGAGTAAAGCTGACCGCTTCTTTTGCACAATGTGACCGGCAAGTGAGAAGAGTCTTTCACAGGGAACTGAGGATGCAGGAGTGGCTAGATATTTCCGAGCCAACGGAGCCAGCTTGTCATGGGCTCCTGCATGAGATGACCACCACTGCAAGGGACAGTCCGTCATTTCAATGGTGGGCTCTGCTCTGTACCTGTGTAAGGCTCTGTCAGGCTGTACCTCTTCATCTGATTCTGAATCTGAGCCCAGCTGTAGAAGAAGGTTCATTTTCTTCTTGGGTGGCCCATCTTCAGTAGTGTGTGAAGGTCTTCCAGGTGATTCACGCAGAAGGCCTCCAAGTTTGGTCCACACCTCCTCTCTGTCTGCCTTGGGCACACTTTTCAAGTCCTTAAAACGTGGGTCCAGTGCGGTTGCAATCTTGAGCCATGCATTGTTGGTGTGTTCTTGGCGGGAGCCTAGGTCGTCTTTGAATTTGGTCTTAAATCTAATCATGTATGCAGGGTCCTCATCAGAAGTTTCCATTACACGGTGTAAGTGGCAGAGGGCAGGTAGTACCACTGAGCAGGAGACGTAGGCCTCCCCACCCAGGATCTGAGTCACATACCTGCAGTGGAAAACACACACACACACACACACACAGAGAGAGAGACACAGAGACAGATACACACACACACACACACACACACACACACACAGACACAGAGACAGATACACACACACACACACACACACACACACACACACACACACACACACACACACACACAGAGACAGACAGACACACACACACACACACACACACACACACACACACAGACAGACAGATACACACACACACACACACAGCCACAGACAGACACACACACACACACACAGACAGATACACACACACACACACACAGACAGACAGACACAGACAGACAGACACACACACACACACACACAGACAGACACACACAGACAGACACACACACACACAGAGACAGACACACACAGACACACACACACACACACACACACACACACACACACAGAGAGAGAGAGAGAGAGAGAGAGAGAAGGAGAAAGACTCAAGTAAATTACTTGAATGCAAGTTGTTACATTTAATAGTAGATTAACGTTTGGTTTAATAATTTAATTTCAGCCTACAATGAATTTCCACATTATATGATGGAAGGCTTACCGGCAGGGCTCTAGAAGGGTCTCCAGTCTCTGGAGTTTATCCCATTCTGCTGGCGTCAGCATGACGAGATTATGCTGCTGTTGATCCAGGGTTGCTTTTATTGCTGCTTGATTGGGGATGATGCGTTTGACCATTTCAAGTGTGGAATTCCACCGCGTTGGAACGTCTTGGATCAGTGGCTCCTGCTGCTGTCCGAGTTTCACCTGCTCTGCATTCAGCTCCGTTACGTTTGCCGGGCTGTGTTTAAAATGTCCCACAATCTTGCGACACTTGGCTAATGCAGGAACAAATCCGCTGTCAGCGAGACTCACAGTGATGCTTCTCTGTATGACGTGCGCGATACAGGGCATATGCTCGTATGGTAGAATACGAGCCGCAGCAATCATATTGCGTGCACTGTCAGTCCCAATGGTTGTAACTTTTCTTTCAATTTCCCACTTGCATGCCACAGTTTGAAACTGTTCTGCACATGCCTCTGCAAAGTGGCGTTCTTCCGTTTTCATTATAGTTAGCGCAAAGGACTGCAATTCCCATGCTTTAGTTATTAAATGTGCAGTTACTCCCAAGTAATTTGTGTTACTCACTGACGTCCAGTGGTCTCCTGTCAGGGCGACATATTCCGCTTGAGCTAAAGCCGCCTCTTTTTTCCCCTTTTCTGTTTCATAGAGTGCGTGGATACTTTTCATTATTGTGCCTCTGCATGGTGGCTTGTAGGATGTATCGAGGGACGCCACTTTCAAAACATCAGCGAAGCCCTTATCTTCAACAATGCAAATCGGTCTACAGTCCTTTGCGACCCATTTGGCAATTGTGTTAGTTAATTTATCCGAGTTGGACTTGCTTACTGGTCTGCGTTCACTCAGGGTTGTCTGACGCAAGCCAGGTGTAGCACTGGAAGCCCCCACAAATGCATGTTTAGCGTTGAGATGGTATTTAAGGCTTGAACAGGTTCGGTGAAACTGAAACTCTCTGTTGCAGTGCGTACAAATGACTGTCTGTTTATTTATTGTTCCATCTTTGTTCTTCTTAAACTTAAATCCCTCCAGAGGGCCAACCTGTTCGTCTTGCTCCATGTTGCTGCTCCGTTCAGTGTCGGGAGGAATTATGGGAAGTATGGGTGGAGGGATTCTGCGCATGCGTTAATTACGTTAAAAAATTTAACGTAATTAATTCCAAAAATTAATTAACGCCGTTAACGCGATAATTTTGACAGCCCTAATATTTACGTTAGGTCAGGACAAAACACATGAGCAGGGAAACCTGCGAAACAGCAGGTTTCCCTGCTCGTCAGGGGATTTTCTTTTTTTAAATCCCCTGATGAGCAGGGAAACCTGCGAAACAGGCTTGTAGGGATGATATAGCCACTTGTGTTTTTTCCTGACCTATTGTATATTCCGCTCTACCCCGGTATTGAGCACTGTATAACGGATAAACCACAGAAACCTTGACTATACATATATATTTATATTTATATATACATTTATATATATATATATATATAATAAAAATAAACATTGATTGATATGTATATATATATATATATATATATATATATATATATATATATATATATATATATATACATATACATATATATACATATACATATACACATACATACATACATATATATATATATATATATATATATATATATATATATATATATATATATATATATATATATATATATATATATATACACAGTATATACTGTACATACAAAACCCAAAACCAGTGATGTTGGCACGTTGTGTAAATCGTAAATAAAAACAGAATACAATGTTTTGCAAATCGTTTTCAACCAATATTCAATTGAATAGACTGCAAAGACAAGATACTTAACGTTCGAACTGGAAAACTTTGTTATTTTTTGCAAATATTAGCTCATTTTGAATTTGATGCCTGAAACATGTTTCAAAAAAGCTGGCACACGTGGCAAAAAAGACTTAGAAAGTTGAAGAATGCTCATCAAACACATATTTGGAACATCCCACAGGTGAACAAGCTAATTGGGAGCAGGTGGGTGCCATTATTGAGTATAAAAGCAGCTTCAATAAAAGGCTCAGTCATTCACAAACAAGGATGGGGCGAGGATCACCACTTTGTGAACAAATGCGTGAGCAAATTTTGGAACAGTTTAAGAACAACATTTCTCAACGAGCTATTGCAAGGAATTCAGGGATTTCACCATCTACGGTCCATAATATCATCAAAAGGTTCAGAGAATCTGGAGAAATCACTGCATTTAAGCGATGATATTATGGACCTTCAATCCCTCAGGTGGTACTGCATCAAAAAGCAACATCAGTGTGTAAAGGATATCACCACATGGGCTCAGGAACACTTAAAAAGAACACTGTCAGTAACTACAGTTTGTTGCTACATCAGTAAGTGCAAGTTAAAACTCTACTATGCATAGCCAAAGCCATTTATCAACAACACCCAGAAACGCCACCGGCTTCGCTGGGCCCGGGCTCATCTAAGATGGACTGATGCAAAGTGGAAAAGTGTTCTGTGGTCTGACGAGTCCACATCCGGACTGTTAAAGGCGCAAAGTTGAAAAGCCAGCATCTGTGATGGTATGGGGGTGTATTAGTGCCCAAGGCATGGGTAACTTACACATCTGTGAAGGCACCATTAATGCTGAAAGGTACATACAGGTTTTGGAGCAACATATATTGCCATCCAAGCAACGTTATCATGGATGCCCCTGCTTATTTCAGTAAGACAATGCCAAGCCACATGTTACAACAGCGTGGCTTCATAGTAAAAGAGTGCAGAGGCTAGACGGCCTGCCTGTAGTCCAGACCTGTCTCCCATTGAAAATGTGTGGCGCATTATGAAGACTAAAATACCACAACAGTGACCCCTGACTGTTGAACAACTTAAGCTGTACATCAAGCAAGAAAGGGAAATAATTCCACCTGAAAAGCTTCAAAAATGTGTCTCCTCAGTTCCCAAACATTTACTGAGTGTTGTTAAAAGCAAATGCCATGTAACACAGTGGTAAAAATGCCCCTGTGCCAACTTTTTTGCAAAGTGTTGCTGCCATTAAATTCTAAGTTAATGATTATTTGCAAAAAAAAAAAAAAAAAAAGTTCCTCAGTTGGAACATGAAATATCTTGTCTTTGCAGTCTATTCAATTGAATATAAGTTGCAAAGGATTTGCAAATTATTGTTTTCTGTTTTTTTTACGAATTACACAACGTTCCAACTTCACTGGTTTTGGGTTTTGTATTATAATACACACATATACGTATACTGTAATTTAGTTCATATCCTTCTAGGTCAAAATCTATTCTTTTTTTAGCGTCCATCCATGTTTCTGAGATAGCGATAATTTTGAAGGGTTTGTTGAATTGTTCCAAAAAAATGCTTCACATTGTTGAAGTTAGCATACAATTTTCTGCTGTTTTCGTTATATTGTTCATCTGAATAATAAAAACAATTATTCCTAGTGTGAAAGAAAACATTTGTATCTGGATCTATATCCTTATCTAATTCCGGACTATTGTAATCTCTGCTGCTGAAGGTTTTCAGTTCCATACTTTCCTGTTCTCCAATCATTTGTGTTGCTCTCTGAATATCTATAAGTGTCGATGAATGTGCACACGAGTGAAGATCATCTTGTTCGGTAATCCCTTGGAGCGTTGTCATTTTGTAGTCAAATGTCAATGTTTGTTTTCCGTCAGATTCCATTATTTTTGTTGTTGTAGTTGCTGGGTGTTCTGATATTCATTGAAATCCTTGATGTCATTGACAACAGAGATATAATTGTGGGAAGGCACAGATCAGGCCAAGATTAGGAAATAATTTCTGCAGCACTCAAGGTTCCTAAGAGCACAATGGCCTCCATAATCCTTAAATGGAAGAAGTTTGGGATGACCGCAACTCTTACGAGACCAGGCCGTCCAGCCAAACTGAGTAATCGTGGGAGAAGAGCCTTGGTGAGAGAGGTAAAGAAGAACCCAAATATCACTGTGGCTGAGCTCCAGGGATGCAGTAGAGAGGTGGGAGAAAGTTCCACCAAGTCAGCTATCACTGCAGACCTCCACCAGTTGGAGCTTTATTGTAGAGTGGCCCGACCAAGCCTCTACTCAGTGCAAGACGTACAAAAGTTTGCATAGTCTCTATCATCTTGTCATATTTTAAAAACATATTGGGAAAAAATAATTTTAAAAATTCTTGCGTGAAAATTATATTTTTAAATTTGTTTCTTCAAATTATTATTGTTTTTATATTTTCTTTAACATGAAATTCTGCACAGTATTAATAATAAAAGTACTAATCAGGACTAAAAATATAATTTAAAAAATGTGTGTTCAAAAATAATTAGGAAATTAATATTGTGCCACTCCCCTACATCTTCCCACTATCTTGGAACAATTGAAAAAATAATGGCGTGAAAAAATATATATTTTCAAATTGTTTATTCAAATGAGTTGCACCAGGGGCGTCACTAGCTTTTAAGGACAGGGGGGGCTTAGCCCCCAGGAGATGCACAGGATGCGAGCGAACGTAGCGCACGAGCACAAAACTTTACAAACGGCTAACAGAGACTTAGAAATTAATCATTGTTATTATTATTATTTCAGTCGGTTTAGTTTCAATCTGTGTTCAGTACAACAACAAACATGGGTTTGCACAGTGACATTTTGTTTACAGCATCAACAAGAAACAATTACTTGCATGATCCTTCAAGATACACTGAAACACAATGAAAGTCATGGCATTAGCCTCTATGTTATTCATTCACAACATAGAGGCTAATGCCACCACTTTCGCTCACAATACAATAATTGTTTGTTCCCAAAAATTTAGAAGTTGCACAGATTACATTTTGGGCACATATGTGACTAAAATGGTTGCAAATTGAAGCCCTGGAAATATTACTTAATTACTTGAATTAAAGTAATATCTGGATTGGGATAATTTGGCTTGTATATAATATATTTATATATATATTTTATGGCAAGCCGTTAAGGAAATTAAATATATATGGAAGTCTGAATAGAAATGAGAAACTTTTATATATACTCTAAATAAGAAAGACTTAAGAGTCCGTCTGCTGATCTGAAAAAGAGCCAAAGCTGTCAAAGAGCTGTGGGACCATCTTCAAAGTGCAATGCTGAAACAAATAATGCAAACAATAAAATGTAACTTCCAAGGCTTGAGACTAATGTAATCCCATCGTCCCGGGGACGGTAAAAAAAATGCACGGGACGAAATGAAATGCTCCCCGGGACGATGGCTTTTAACCATTTTTTTTTCTTTTTCTTTTTATGTATTTATTCATTTTACATGTTATATTAAATGTATTGGTTTTTCCTCTGAAAATCCTATGAAATGTTTAACAAGCCATCCTCTAATAATACAACAGCTATTAATGTAACAATACAATAAGACAAATATATTTAATTATGTTTAGTGAGGGAAAAGTGGATCGTGAGATCGACAGGCGAATCGGTGCGGCGTCTTCAGTAATGCGGACGCTGTATAGGTCCGTTGTGGTGAAGAAGGAGCTGAGTCGGAAGGCAAAGCTCTCAATTTACCGGTCGATCTACGTTCCCATCCTCACCTATGGTCATGAGCTTTGGGTCATGACCGAAAGGACAAGATCACGGGTACAAGCGGCCGAAATGAGTTTCCTCCGCCGGGTGGCGGGGCTCTCCCTTAGAGATAGGGTGAGAAGCTCTGCCATCCGGGGGGAGCTCAAAGTAAAGCCGCTGCTCCTCCACATCGAGAGGAGCCAGATGAGGTGGTTCGGGCATCTGGTTAGGATGCCACCCGAACGCCTCCCTCGGGAGGTGTTTAGGGCACGTCCAACCGGTAGGAGGCCACGGGGAAGACCCAGGACACGTTGGGAAGACTATGTCTCCCGGCTGGCCTGGGAACGCCTCGGGATCCCCCGGGAGGAGCTGGACGAAGTGGCCGGGGAGAGGAAAATCTGGGCTTCCCTGCTTAGGCTGCTGCCCCCGCGACCCGACCTCGGATAAGCGGAAGAAGATGGATGGATGGATGGATGGATGTTTTTTTCATTATTTTAACAATAGGCTAATATACTTTATATAGATTCTACAAGAAACACAAAACTTAAAAAATAAATTATTTACAATTGCAGACACAAGGTTCTTGTTCTGCAGTGCTGTGTGCAAATGTGCTTCGTACACCTGCAGGACAGCAAGCAAGGTCGCAGAGAAAATGCGGACTGGATTTTGAGTGATGTGGGCATTTTCTATATGAACAAGTGGAATGGATTGGATACCGACACACTAAAGGGGCTCTCTACCTTACGCTATGAAGTGAGGGGAAACTGAGTGAATAATGACAGGTTTTATGATTATTTATTTAAACTCATATTTGGGCCACTTTATAATGAATATGTCAGCATGTATTTGTAAAAAAAAAAAAAAAAAATTTAATTTTTTTTTTTTAACACTAAATTATTTAGGGGGGCTTAAGAGCATTTTAGGGGGGCTTGAGCCCCCCTAAAATAGGCCTAACAACGCCAATGAGTTGCACTATCAAACGCTTATTATTATTTTTCTATTTTCTTCAACATGAATTCCTGTACAGTACAGTATTCTTGTTACAATTATTTTACGTAGCAGGCGCGCCCTCTGGTGGTGAATATGTAACCTCTCTTAAATATACTACTCTATGTGGCAAAAACATTTAAAAAAAAAAATACTCAGCAATTCTAACATTTCCACTCCTTTAATGTTCAACACATTTTCTCACTGCACAACTACTGGTTGAAGGTGACAGAAAAAAAATAGAAAAATAATAATACAAATATAAAAGACGACGTGCCGCCAACGATTTCCCAAAATCATTCAAATCCGTTTGACTTGAGTGTTAATCCACCACAGTACCTTTTATAACATTATTGGTGAAAACAATCTAAACATTAAAACCATTATTAATAATTTAAAGTCTTAAAATTAAAGCCAAATGGCAGAATGGTACCCATTGTGTCAATAAAGCAATATGATGGACTGCAGACTTAAATCAAGTGATTATGTACCATTACATTGTACTTAATGCTGCTATTATTAAACATACATATTTTCCCTTCACATATGGTTGAAAGGGGATAGAACACAACACATGAAAAAGTGAACCATTCAGGACAGGACTTATCCAGGCGGTAGCTGCTTTTGTTTCCGTCTGCTCCCTTTCTCAGGCGTCAAGACTTGTCAGACATCAGAGCGCAGTCAAAAGAAGCCGACAGGACCTTGCAGATGGACTGAGCCTGCTCCTGTTTTACAATACATAAAAATGCACATGTAGAATGTTCACCCTTCAGAACGGCACTGCATGCTCATGTTGCACTCACAGAGCTGGTGCACTGGTACACCCAGATGCTGCACCTCTCCTGTTTTGGGTCGGTGGTTTTCAGGGCGAGGAGATTCTTCCCTGCACCCAGACCGTCGTCGTAGCAGAGCATGCGGACAATCAGGTAGAGAGGGTGACGGTGCAACACGTCCTGGAGGGAAAATAGGCACTCTTTTGACCGAGAGGTGTCATTCCTGCACCATAATAACACACTAAAGTTGAATATAGGAAATACTGGAAGAAAATCTCTTCCAGGGTCAAACTGTTCTTCTTCTACTCTAAAATCCTTTATTACATGTGGAGGTCACCTTTTAGGTAACATTATTCTGATATCAATATCGGATTTCAGTCCGATATCAGCAAACGAAAAAAACTATTGGCTTGTATTTACACTATATTGCCAAAAGTATTTGGCCACCCATCCAAATGATCAGAATCAGGTGTCCTAATCACTTGGCCTGGCCACAGGTGTATAAAATCAAGTACTTAGGAATGGAAACGGTTTCTACAAACATTTGTGAAAGAATGGGCCGCTCTCGGGAGCTCAGTGATGTCATAGAGGGGGGGGGGGGGGGGGGGGGGGTTACCCACATATGCGGTCCTCTCCAAGGTTTCTCATAGTCATTCACATTGACATCCCACTGGGTTGTGAGTTTTCCTTGCCCGTATGTGGGCTCTGTACCGAGGATGTCGTTGTGGCTTGTACAGCCCTTTGAGACACTTGTGATTTAGGGCTATATAAATAAACATTGATTGATTGATTGATTGATTGATAGGATGCCACCTGTGCAACAAATCCAGTCGTGAAATTTCCCCGCTCCTAATTATTCAAAAGTCAACTGTCGGCTTTATTATAAGAACATGGAAGAGCTTGGGAACAACAGCAACTCAGCCACGAAGTGGTAGGCCACGTAAACTGACAGAGAGGGGTCAGCGGATGCTGAAGCGCATAGTGCAAAGAGGTTACCGACTTTCTGCACAGTCAGTTGCTACAGAGCTCCAAACTTCATGTGACCTTCCAATTAGCCCACGTACAGTCTGCAGAGAGCTTCATGGAATGGGTTTCCATGGCCGAGCAGCTGCATCTAAGCCATACATCACCAAGTCCAATGCAAAGCGTCAGATGCAGTGGTGTAAAGCACGTCGAGTTGGCCCCTTAGTTCCAGTGAAAGGAGCTTTGAATGCTCCAGGATACCAAAACATTTTGGACAATTCCATGCTCCCAACCTAGTGGGAAAAGTTTGGAGCGGGCCCCTTACTTTTCCAACATGACTGTGCACCAGTGCACAAAGCGAGGTCCATAAAGACATGGATGACAGAGTCTGGTGTGGATGAACTTGACTGGCCTGCACAGAGTCCTGACCTGAACCCGATAGAGCACCTTTGGGATGAATTAGAACGGAGACTGAGAGCCAGGCCTTCTCGACCAACATCAGTGTGTGACCTCACCAATGCGCTTTTGGAAGAATGGTCGAAAATTCCTATAAACACACTCCGCAGCCTTGTGGACAGCCTTCCCAGAAGAGTTGAAGCTGTAATAGCTGCAAAAGGTGGACCAGCATCATATTGAACCCCATGGGTTAGGAATGGGATGGTACTTCAAGTTCATATGTGAGTCAAGGCAGGTGGCCAAATACTTTTGGCAATATAGTGTATGTAAAATGTCCAAAACAAGCAGTCCTGCAGCACGTTTAGTTGTGCAAAGCAGCAGGGCCAGCTAATGTCCAAATGTCATCCAATAAGCACACAAGGTTGGTATTTTCTTGTAATTTAGTCAAACATGGTAGGTTATAGGCAACTAGGAGATAGCAGCTACACAACAACCAAGCACAAAATAGACTAGCTAATAAGTTTTCATAATTACACAACATTGCAATCTAAAACACCCCATGTGTCAATATAAACAAGTATGAAATGATTATATTTGCACATTACTTACAGATACAAAGTCTCCAGGGCAGAAGCGTATTAGAAAGTATCCAGTAACACAGTGGTTCTCAAATGGGGGTACGCGTACCCATGGGGGTACTTGAAAGTATGCCAAGGGGTACGTGAGATTTTTTTTAAATGTCTATCAAAAAGAACTGTGAAAAGAAATGCAACAATGCAATATTCAGTGTTGACAGCTAGACTTTGTTGTGGACATGTTCCATAAATATTGATGTTAAAGATTTCTTTTTTTGTGAAGAAATTATTAGAATTAAGTTCATGAATCCAGATGGATCTCTATGACAATCCCCAAAGAGGGCACTTTAAGTTGATGATTACTTCTATGTGTAGAAATCTTTATTTATAATTGAATCACTTGTTTATTTTTCAACAAGTTTTTAGTTATTTTTATATCTTTTTTTCCAAATAGTTCAAGAAAGACCACAACAAATGAGCAATATTTTGCACTGTTATACAATTTAATAAATCAGAAACTGATGACATAGTGCTGTATTTTAAGTTTGTACTTCTTTATCTCTTTTTTTCAACCAAAAATGCTTTGCTCTGATTAGGGGGTACTTGAATTAAAAAAATGTTCACAGGGGGTACATCACTGAAAAAAGGTTGAGAACCACTGCAGTAACAAACATGTCCGCATCATTCGACTTACTGTGTCATGAGCCTAATTTAAAGAATAAAACAATAATTACCACTCCACTTCAATTGAAAGACAGCGTAAGTCCATTCCAGACAGTTAATAAATAATACGTTAGTGTTTTTCATACCTGCCATTGTTCTTTGAGTAATTTCACTTGATCAAACCTTTTCTAACATTCCACACAACAAAATAATAAAATTATGGTCTATAATTCGTATCGATACTGTATCAAATTAATATCGGCTCCAATATCGGTAACATATTGGAAGTGAACAAGTCGCAGTTTTCTTTAGACTTCAGGGTCTGCAGCAGCTTAAGAAACGTAAAGAATAACCTGTTTCCAAACCTTCAAGGCTAATTTAACAATTATGTGTAAAGGCAAAAAGACAAGGCAAGTGAATAGAAAATCTCTTACTTCGTGCGTCACTATTTTCGACGTTGCAAAACCTTATACAAGTGTAAAAAAAAAGTGAATTCCTTTGTACTTTTACTGTGTGTGCTTGGGAGGGGAATCTCTTTACGCTAAGGGTTATATATTTGTATTGGTAGGGAGCAGACAGGACAGAGACCTGTGTCACACTTTCCTACACCACACACAATGTCCATTTCCTCATCTACGGTTATCATCACACTTCTACTCATTCCTTTACAAAAAAAACCCCAAAAAGTTGATGGTTGACATTTTGTGAAACTTCCCAGGTGTAATTCTCCAAATAATACGACTTAAAGGCCTACTGAAACCCACTACTACCGACCACGCAGTCTGATAGTTTATATATCAATGATGAAATCTTAACATTGCAACACATGCCAATACGGCCGAGTTAACTTATAAAGTGCAATTTTAAATTTCCCGCTAAACTTCCGGTTGAAAACGTCTATGTATGATGACGTATGCGCGTGATGTCAATCGTTGAAACGGAAGTATGCGGACACATAGAATCCAATACAAAAAGCTCTGTTTTCATCTCAAAATTCCACAGTATTCTGGACATCTGTGTTGGTGAATCTTTTGCAATTTGTTTAATGAACAATGAAGACTGCAAAGAACAAAGTTGTAGGTGGGATCGGTGTATTAGCGGCGGACTACAGCAACACAACCAGGAGGACTTTGAGATGGATAGCAGACGCGCTAGCCGGCGACCTCACCTTGACTTCCTCCGTCTCCGGGCCGCCGACCCCATCTGTGATCGGGTGAAGTCCTTCGTCGCGCCGTCGATCGCTGGAACGCAGGTGAGCACGGGTGTTGATGAGCAGATGAGGGCTGGCTGGCGTAGGTGGATAGCTAATGTTTTTAGCATAGCTCTGTGAGGTCCGGTTGCTAAGTTAGCTTCAATGGCGTCGTTAGCAACAGCATTGTTAAGCTTCGCCAAGCTGGAAAGCATTAACCGTGTATTTCCAGGTCCATGGTTTAATAGTATTGTTGATTTTCTGTCTATTCTTCCAGTCAGGGGTTTATTTCTTTTGTTTCTATCTGCAGTTAAGCCCGATGCTATCACGCTAGCTCCGTAGCTAAAGTGCTTCACCGATGTATTGTAGTGGAGATAAAAGTCACTGTGAATGTCCATTTCGCGTTCTCGACTCTCATTTTCAAGAGGATATAGTATCCGAGGTGGTTTAAAATACAAATTCGTGATCCACAATAGAAAAAGGAGAGAATGTGGAATCCAATGAGCCAGCTTGTACCTAAGTTACGGTCAGAGCGAAAAAAGATACGTCCTGCACTGCACTCTAGTCCTTCACTCTAACGTTCCTCATCCACGAATCTTTCATTCTCGCTCAAATTAATGGGGTAATCGTCGCTTTCTCTGTCCGAATCGCTCTCGCTGCATTGAAAACAATGGGGAAATGTGAGGAGCCTTTCAACCTGTGACGTCACGCTACTTCCGGTACAGGCAAGGCTTTTTTTAATCAGCGACCAAAAGTTGCAACTTTATCGTCGATGTTCTCTACTAAATCCTTTCAGCAAAAATATGGCAATATCGCGAAATGATCAAGTATGACACATAGAATGGATCTGCTATCCCCGTTTAAATAAAAAATGTCATTTCAGTAGGCCTTTAAAGGGCATTATATATATATATATATATATTGGCTGAATTAATTCTAATAAATCATCAACATACAGTACAGGCCAACCGTTTGGACATACCTTCTCCTCATTCAATATGTTTTTTTTATTTTCATGACTATTTACATTGTAGATTGTCACTGAAGGCATTAAAACTATGACTGAACACATGTGGAGTTATGCACTTAACAAAAAAAAAGGTGAAATAACTGAAAACATGTTTTATATTCTAGTTTCTTCAAAATAGCCACCCTTTGCTCTGATTACTGTTTTGCACACTCTTGGCATTCTTTTGATGAGTTTCAAGCACACCTGTGATGTGAAAACCATTTCAGGTGACTACCTCTTGAAGCTCATCGAGAGAATGCCAAGAGTGTGCGAAAAAGTAATCAGAACAAAGGATGGCTATTTTGAAGAAACTAGAACATAAAACATGTTTTCAGTTATTTCACCTTTTTTTGTTAACTACATAACTCCACATGTGTTCATTCACAGTTTTGATGCCTTCAGTGACAATCTACAATGTAAATAGTCATGAAAATAAAGAAGACGCATTGAATGAGAAGGTGTGTTTAAACTTTTGGCCTGTACTGTATATCATGATACTTGATACATGAGGAATGTATCTTCAATGTCGTCCAGGCCAAGAACCCCCAAACAGATGTAGCAATGTAATGGGGACCCCCTACTTATATATCTTGTAAACATGTTTGTTTTATAATAAACTGGTAACAAATGTACCTTGTTATTGTTCAGTACGAAGATATTCAAATGATAGCAGTAGTGCCGCTAATCGTTAGCTGGCTACTAGTCTGCAAATGTAGTAGAGCACTAATTGCTAGCTGGCAAATAGTCTGGTAAACGCTGGCTGGCAACTAGAGTGCTAATGGCTCGCTATCATAAATGCTAACATGCATACAATAATATAATTGTTTCATGTTTTTATTAGAAATCTGCAAGGTACAGTAAGTAGGTTGTCCATGCCAATGCCATTTATAAACAGGACTACAGTGTGTTGGATCAATGTTAATGTGTATTTAAAAACATTTCAATCTGTACAAAAATAATATATATCAATTAAATATTTAAGACTCCTTCCCCGCAGTACCTCCATGGACCCTCTATGGGTCATGAACACCCTGTTGAAGCTCACTGATAAATTTAACAGGCATCTTAAAATACAAGTTGTATATATTTACACTAGATGACAATTAAAAAAAAAAATGAATTGATGATAGCTTTGCTATACACACAGACAAGACTCACACACTGGTCCAGAGAGGCCACTTTGACTCCGTGTTTGGACACTCCCAGAATCATTTCCTCGTCTCCTGGCACAAACGGCAGCTTTCCATCTTGCTATGACGGTAAAAAACAAAAATATTATTTAAAGTTGCGATGACAGTGCAGTAGCTGTCAACACGTTTATGTAAACGCAGCCAAAGCATCATAAAGAAAGTATTGTGGCGCCCGCTATAGGTTGTGGTCAAAATGTTGCATGCATGTAACAAGGACATCCTTTTTGCTTGACAGCGGTCATGTTTTCTAAACAATCTTGCTCATATTTTACACACACATGCTTCTCAGTCCTATAAAGACGGGTACTAAATTTAGTTCACTCTAAATAGGAATAGAATCGTTTTTTTTACTAAAATATTAGGATTTAAGTACTTTATTGTCATACCAGTACATGTTAGATACATGAGTTGGCACGGAATGTATTACCCGAAGTCCCAGATTTAACCCAATGAGAACCACAAGAACATAGAATATAATTGAAATTAAATAGGATATAAATAGACTACTGTGGGTTATAAATACAGTAACTTTGGTTAATAGTAATAGATTAGAAACAAAATTGAATACATAGAAATAGAAATTAAAAACAACGACAGCAAACCCAAACCAAATAAAAGCCCAGTTCAGCAAAGTTGGGACACGTGTGATATTAATGGATACTTTTTGTTTTTACATAAATTAAAAAGAGTTCACTTTGAGTGATCTGTCACAACTTGGTGCCTTATCTTTATCACATTAAGTCAATTTTTTCACATGGAAAATATTGTATCATAATAAAAACCCTATGAACATTAATAATAACAGTAAGAAAAAGTATCTTCCATATTTGCTTAAAAGTCAATCTATAAGAGAGTGAAAAATAAATACATGAATACTACTAGACATTTTGAGTTTTACAAATATCCAGCTGACTTACAGCAGTATTTTTTGTAATATAGTTCAACAAGCCATCAGTATTAGAATATATTAGCATTAGAATTGTGCTTACATTAAAAACGTCTTGAGTTCCTTACCTGAGCGCTGTCAATGTAGTTGATGAGGTCGAGAGGTTCGTGGAGCGTCTTGCTCATGTCAAACTGCAACTTCTCAATGGCTCCCACATACTTCACACGAAACTCTGCGCAGGTTTCAGATGTACTGTTTCCTGGAAAGCATCAGTTCAAGAACCTTAAAAACTAGTGCTGTCAAATATCCATCCATCCATTTTCTACCGCTTGTATATTTGTATATATTTTTAAATCAGATTAATCACACTTTTGAATTTGGTTTAGTCATGATTATTCACAGTAAATTACTCGCTTGCATAATTTAAAATAACTGTAAAAAATACCCCAATATTTACACACAAATTAAATTATAATGACATGTAATCCAGGAAAATTTGAAAAAATATTTTACTTAAATAGATTTTTATTTGCTCAAAATATGTTAACAGTTTTATCTGAAGTCCTGTTGGGCTGTATTATGGAGTGAAATTTGCCAACAAGCACACCAGTTGGGGTCTCCTCACTCATCTTTGCACAGACGCATGAATTGGCCTGATCACTGACCGTATAACAACCCATGCCACCTTTCAGGTAACCATCCATGGTTAAGGTAAAGGATCATGTACGGTCAAAATAAATTGCGTGATTAATCTTTGTATACCGGTATATATGATTGATGCAATATTTTTTTAGATTAATCACATGCGTTAACTCATTAAAAAAATAAAAAAAAAAAAAAATAAAAAAAAATAAATATATATATATATATATATATATATATATACACCGTATATTACCAAATAGACGCCCTTGTGCAAATAGACGCCCTTGTCCTAATAGTCGCCCGGGGTCTGAGCCCATTTTGTGAATTAACAGCCTCTTCCTAATAAACGCCTATGTCCAAATAGCCGCCCATGGGCTGTTATTTGCATAATTTAGATTAAAATCATATTGATTTAATTTTCATTAAACCCAATTTATAAGCAAAAAGGAAAAGCAAAGGTGCAATAATTCTGGTCATTACGGTAACAGCAGACGTCACGTGGGGATTCTGGGTAATCAACATATTGCAATGGGTCACCGCATATAGCGTAACACACAACAAACCCACGAGGAAAAGTTTCAACATGGCAAGCAACAGTAGCAGTGAGTTGAATGAACAGGATACCGGTACACCACAACTGATGGACGGGAATACTTTAAGGGGGAAGAAGAGAAAGTTTGACTTGACTTAAAGTTCAAGCTAGCGATTGTGAAGTATGCGGAGCAGAATTCTGGTTTGGCAGCGGCCAGGCAGTTTAACGTTGACCCAAAACGTGTACGAGAATGGAAACAAAAGAAGGGAGAACTACTATCTCAGTCGGCAATCGATGGAAAACGCCCCCCCCCCCCCCCCCCCGGACGGAGGTAGGAAGAAAGTGAGCGACGAGCTTGATGCTAATTTGTGTCAGTGGATACATCACGTTCGTGGACTGAACCACCGTGTGTCCCGCAAAATGATCAGCATTAAGGCAAAGGAGTTGTATGTCACCGCGAGTGACACGAGAGACACCGGGGTGGTGTTTGGTGCAACAAGTGGCTGGCTTAATCGTGTGTGTGTGTGTGTGTGTGTGTGTGTGTGTGTGTGTTTGTGTGTCCGTGTTGCAAACAGTAGCCATAGCTGGATGTTGCTTTCTGGTATCCTACAAGGTGTGTGGGCTGACGGTGGCAGCTGATGGGAGTGAGGACCAGCTCATTTACTGCTTCAAGAAGGGACAGCCATGTCAGGCAGGCAGAGAGATGCTGTTGAGGGCTAGACAGCAGGCTGCTGCTGTGCTTCAGGAAGAGGAGGAGAGTGATGAGGAACAGCAGTTCCTCAATGAACTTGTGATTGAAAAGGAGGATGATGATGAGGGGGGTGAGGGAGAGGAGGAGGAGAAGGAGGATGATGAGTGGGGTTGAGTTGCATTTGGGGTTGCGTTTGCTGCAGTATTATTGTTTTGATGGTTTTATAGAGTACTTGGTACCATAATTGTATTTTTCTTGTATGCTTCTTTATTTAAAACTTGGAGTACTGTAGCCTTTATTTTATTTAAGTGACGGTATTATTGTTCTGTTTTGATGATGTGTTTTTTAATACTTGAGTACTTGGTACCATAATTGTATTTTTCCCAGTAGGCTGCTTTATTTAAAAAGTGTATTTATTTTTAGTATTAGTATTCTATTTGACAATTGTTGCAGTACTGCCATGTTGAGGCCTTGTTGATCTCTTGTCTTTTGATAGTCTTGTTTTTTTGTTTGTATGTTTACAATAGCTTTTACATTTAAAATTGTTTGTATGAAAAAAAAAATACTGGACAGTAACCATTGTAACCAAATAATGGCCTGGTGCAGGCTGGTGCAAAAATAAATAAAAGCCTTGTGCAAATAACCGCCCATGTCCTAATAGCCGCCCGGGGTCTGACCCCATTTTGTAAAATAAACGCCCGGGCTACTATTTGGTAATATACGGTATATATATATATATATATATATATATATATATATATATATATATATATATATATATATATATATATATATATATATATATATATATATATATATATATATGTATATGTATATATATATTTATATATACACGTATATATATATATAAATATATATATATATATATATATATATATATATATACATATATATATATATATATAAATATATATATATATATACACACATATATATATATATAAATATATATATATATATATATATATATATATATATATATATATATATATATATATATATATATATATATATATATATATATATATATATATATATATATATATATATAAATATAAATATATAAATATAAATACACACAGTACAGGCCAAAAGTTTGGACACACCTTCTCATATCAATGCGTTTTCTTTACTTTCATGACCATGTATCTAGTAGATTGTTACTGAAGGCATCAAAACTATGGCACCTGTGAAGTGAAAACCCTTTCAGGTGACTACCTCTTGAAGCTCATCGAGAGAATGCCAAAAGTGTGCAAAACAGTAATCTGAGCAAAGGGTGGCTATTTTGAAGAAACTAGAATATAAAACATGTTTTCAGTTATTTCACCTTTTTTTTGTTGAGTACATAACTCCACATTTGTTCATTCATAGTTTTGACTACATCAGAGACAATCTACTTATTAGGGCTGTCAGGTAGTATTTAATATAAAAAAACAACATTAATCACATTTTCGAATTGTGATTAAATATGATTAATCACGGTGAATTACTTTGAATTAACTTTAAAAAATACCCTATTTGACACAAATGAAATTCTATTGTCAGAGTGTCATACAACAACCATTTCTTAAAAAATGTTTTACGAAATATATGTAATTTTTTTGCTTAAAACTTGGTGACATTATCTTAAGTCCCAACGCATGCATGAGACTTATCACAATTAATCACACTAAATTATTTGCTTGCAAAAGTGAAGTGAATTATATTTATATAGCGCTTTTTCTCTAGTGACTCAAAGCGCTTTACATAGTGAAACCCAATATCTAAGTTACATTTAAACCAGTGTGGGTGACACTGGGAGGGAGCAGGTAGGTAAAGTGTCTTGCCCAAGTACACAACGGCAGTGACTAGGATGGCGGAAGCGGGGATCGAACCTGGAACCCTCAAGTTGCTGGCACAGCCACTCTACCAACCGAGCTATACCGCCCCAAAAGTTTAAATGAACTTTAAAAAAATACCCTAATATTTTGACACAAATACTACTTTATTGTCACAGTGTCATACACAAACCATAAAAAAAATATTTTGACACACAAAAAATTTAAAAAATATACCTTACTACATATATGTAATTTTTTTGATCAAAACTTGGTAACAGTATTATCTTGAATTCCATTGCATTCATGAGATTAGTCACGTTATTTTTACGGTAAATGACTTGCTTGCAAAAGTTTAATTAACTTTAAAAAAAGACCCCAATATTTTGACACAAATGCAATTGTATTTGTGTCATACACAAACCATTTCAAAAAAAGGTTTTACTAAATACTGTATACGTAATTTATTTGCTCACTACTTTTGAATTGTGATTAATCTCGGTAAATTACTTGCTTGAAAAGTTTTAAGTAATTTAAAAAAATACCCCAACATTGTGACACGAATGCAATTGTATTTTTTGAGTGTCATACACAAACCACTTCTTAAAAAATGTTTTTTCTAAATATATGTAATTTACATGCTTAAAACCTGACAACAGTTTTAACTTAAGTCCCATCAAGATGTATTTTTAATCTGCGCCTCCTTTAAAGCAACCATCCACGGTTGAGGTAAAGGAGCATGTGGGGTCATAATAAACTGTGTGATAATCTGCATACAAACTGTACATAATTATTGTGTTTTTTTTGTTATTAATTATATGAGTTAGTTAACTGATTACTTTTGACAGCCTTCTTTAAAACAAAAAACACACACAAAGAACTGAGACTGACCTGAGCTCTTGGTGGAGTCTGTGTCCAGGCTGGCAACTGTGCTTGACCTGGACAATCCCCCTAAACTGGAATCCACAGACTACAGAAAAGTAATTATGCACTGGATTGTGCAAGTGGACCAAATGTTGTGGTTGAGTGTGTCTAGTTTGCGTACTTTACTTTTGGTGCTGATCTCACTGCTTTGAGAGCTGCTGCTGCTGTGGCGTTTCTTGACCTTGCGGAACATCTTTCACTGCATCCTTGACAAGCGCATCCCAGCCCTCCAACACCTAAGTGAGTACACCCCGTTGTATGTCAGCAACCATTTGTATGACAGGATATCTGTCTTCTAAATGGACAGTACTATAGAAATTGGATATGACTTGGAGTAGTCAGTGTGCAGCCGGACGTGACATCATGTAAATCCAAGAAATTGGAGCCACATTGGCACATATTAGCCTTGTTACACAATTTGCATGGGAAACTATTTATGATTACCATTTTTTTCAACTTGCCTTGTTTGTTGTAGGATCAGATTTTATTAAAGCACCAGGAGAGTGGAAAAACAAGTTGACTTAATGTGCTTAATTGTGTTTCATTGGATCCATTAAACCATATCCAATTGTATTTACAATCTGCAAAGTATGTGTAAATACCGTCTAAACGTCACAAAATGCCACACATTCACTAACAGATTGATGGATAACTTGCAGGATCAGATTATATTAACGTACCAGGACAGTGGAAAAACAAGTTGACTTAATGTGCTTAATGGTGTTTCTCTGTATCCATTACACCTGGGGTGTCAAACTCATTTTAGATCGGGGGCCACATGGAGAAAAATCTACTCCCAAATGGGCCAGACTGGTAAAATCACGGCACGATAACTTAAAAATAAAGCCAACTTCAGATTGTTTTCTTTGTTTAAAAATAGAACAAGCACATTCTGAAAATGTACAAATCATAATGTTGTTGGGTTTTTTTTTACACTTACATGTTGCGGTTAATTGTATTCCATCTTTATTTGACGTTATTTATATTTTCTGAATAAATTATGTGATAATTTTAATCAGTCAAATAATTGGTGTTAATTTTCAATCTATCAAGATAAAAAATTATATCAAAATCCAATTACAGGATGTTAATTATGTAGTTTACTCATTTTCCTCGACTGATGTACTAACATCATGTGGTTTATTTTGTACATATGTAGCATCATCTACAAAGTTACAAAGAATTGCTATTGCGACATCTAGTGGACACATTTACAACAGCGGTTTCTTTCATTCAAAAATTTCAGGATCATTTTTATACTCAACAAACTCATCCCACAGGCCGGATAAAACCTATTTGCGGGCGTGATCCAGCCCTCGGGCCGTACGCTTGACACCCCTGCATTACACCATATCCAATTGTGTTTACAATCTGCAAAGTATGTGTAAATACTGTCTAAACGTCACAAAATGCCACAAATTCACTCAGCCATTTTGAATATTCTACTCCGAACGTCTTCGGTAATTTCCGTAGACTGACGTCACTGGACGAACGCTTCTGCACTCTGACCATAGTATCAGATCAGTCATACTGGAAATATATAAACATGAGAGAGATGTGCAGTCTGATGTTCACAATCCCCGTATAAGACATGAACACATATGTTTTTTTTTTTTTTTTAAATGCATTCGAAGTTGTAAATAAATAAATACATAAATAGTCCGTCAATGGGGGCTCACTATTCCGCCCACAAAAGAAATAAACATCCAAAACCCGCCAACAATATTTCATAATAGTACGTATCGTGACCTGAATATTAACCAGATATTAGCGATGTTGTAATTATAAGCGCTAACGCAGACAAACTATATTTTAGCAGCGGATTGATAGCACATAGCTCAGTAGACCTCTGCTGCTTGACTGTGAGCTGGCAGCGATGTCCTGCTGCTCCTGCATCATCGCGTCTTAGCGTGTCAAAGTTATTCTAGATTATAAATCATGCCTCTCATCTGGATATTAGGAGGATTGAACCATAAATCTAGAAGTTGTTCATTTGTGACATTCAATTCATACACGGAGATGGAGACAAACACACACAACCGAACACAGTGTCTGCAAGGAGACTTTTCCTTGTTAACCCTTCGTGTGCATCATGATTAATTCTTCATCTAAACGGAAAGATATAAACATCTTAGACATCAGTCGTTATCGCAGTACGAGCAGACATTATACAATAAGCTATCGTTTTATTATGTTTGTAGTTTGTATTTTTAGTCTAGCACTTAGCAATAATGCTACATGATGCTTTGTGTTTAACTAAAGCTGGATTTGTTAAGCAGACCTTCTAAAACTTATGGCTCATCCTCCTTATGTTCACGATCAAGAATATAAGTTTCTGGATCCTAATGTTTTCCAAAGTAATTGCTGTTGGCTCTCACAAAGTCTGCATGATTTGCATTGTTGTTGCTGATGAAGGGATATGTGGTTCCTGCTTCTACGTCCCGTGATCACATAGCTCATTGTCTCTCAAAATGGCTCGGAAATCTCCGTGCGATTGATACTATTTTGATCATATCTATTTTCTCGCAAACTTTGTAAGTCTTTCGGTGTCATACATCAGATTTATATGATAAAAAGCCTCAATATAGAGGCAACTTGTTTTTCCACTCCACTGGTACTTTAAAGTGAACAACAGACTGGAAGTCTCTGCAGAGAGTGGTGAGGACGGCGGAAAAGATCATCAGGACTCCTCTTCCTCCTGTCCAGGAAATCGCAAAAAGCCGCTGCCTGAACAGGGCTCAGAAAATCTGCAGAGACTCCTCCCACCCCCACCAAGGACGGTTTTCACTGCTGGACTCTAGAAAGAGGTTCGCAGCCTCCGTAGCAGAACCTCCAGGTTCTGTAACAGCTTCTTCCCTCAGGCCATAAAACTCTTGATTGAACGCATCATAATAATCCCCTCAATTCCCCCCAAAAACGGATTAACTCGCTGGAATATAAAGACAATATAACATACATCCATGAACGTGGATGCATATGCAAAAGTGCAATATATTTATCTGTACAGTAATCTATTTATTTATATCTGCACCTTATTGCTCTTTTATCCTGCACTAAAACGATCTAATGCAACAAAAGTGTGTTCTTGTATGTACTGTAAAGTTCAAATTTGAATGACAATAGATGGTTAGATAGATAGTACTTTATTGATTCCTTCAGGAGAGTTCCCTCAGGAAAATTAAAATTCCAGCAGCAGTGTACAGAATTGAGATCGAATTTAAAAAGTAAAAAGCAAATAATGGGGGTATAAATGGAAACAAAATAGAAAAATATTACAATAAGAATACAAATAAATAAAAAGCAACAATGAGAATAAAAATATAACAGTAAAATAAGAATATAACAAGAGAAACTAGGCAGTAGTGACCATGTTATGAAAAAGGAAGTCTAAGTCTCTCTCTCTCTCTCTAATTAGATGCAGTTCCTTTTTCTGTCAAAATTGAAATAATAATACATGCATTTATTTAGAAAGTGCTTTATAATTTTTTGCAGGGCAATTAAATGACGTGGCGGACCACATTAAACTAATGAAGCATGTCATGTAAAATGACATGGTGGGACATTTTAAACCAGGGGTCACCAACCTTTTTGAAACCAAGGGCTACTTCTTGGGTACTGATTAATGCGAAGGGCTCCAGTTAGATACACACTTAAATAAATTGCCAGAAGTAGCCAATTTGCTCAATTTACCTTTAACTCTGTTATTATTAATAATTAATGATATGTATCTTTGTGGAAACACTGATCATTTTAATGATTTCTCACAATAAATATATATAGAAACAGATAAATATCAATATGCAACACTTTATTTTTATATTTTCTCTAAGTGCACATTTTTCAAATTGAACATTTTCAAATGATCACTTCTAAGACAGTCTTGTGAAATCACAATATCCCATTTTAACTAGCTAGCCACTAACATTTTTTAGCAAATCATGAATTACTTTGCACCATGTTTGTACAAATAATAACTCATGTAAAATACAAAAGTAAACTCTCAAATTTTTAAATCATGTCACACTTTGAACTGGACACCAAATCTGTTATCTGTTTCTTTGTCAGTTAGTGGGAAGCCTGGCATTGCATGCTGTTAACTAGTGTGTTGTACTCTGGTGTGTAACTTGACACTGCAACTCTGAGTGAGTCTTACAGATGTGCATCAGTGAGGCGTGTTCTGTGTTTGTTTTTGATGAAGTTCATGTCAGAAAAGGCTGATTCACAAAGATAAGATTTTTCCTCATTGTTTGCGGAACCTTATTAATCTTTTGGACATATTTTCACAGCAATCTGGCCTTAAGCTTAATAATGATAAATGTAAAATGTTAAGGATCGGAAATCTAAAGGGAACGTCCTTTCGAATGGAATGCAAAGTGCTTGTTTTGTGGACAGATGGACCAGTTAACATACTCGGTTTTGTTGTCCCAGAAAATCTGGAAGATCTAGGCTCAGTAAATTATGATAATCGACTAAGAAAGCTGGACAAAATTATGCAATTATGGAAAGGGAAATCCCTAACCTTGTATGGTAAAATGTCTATTGCCAACTCATTACTTATTCCTCAATTTATTATTTGTTTTTGTCATTACCAGCTCCATCACAAAACTTTTTTAAGATTTATGAGCGGAGGGTCTTCGATTTTGTCTGGAACGGCAAACCAGAAAAGATTAAAAGAAAGGTTTTGTACAAAGAGTATGAATATGGGGACCTGAAACTTCTCAACCTTGAAGCTATGTGTCTGTCTTTAAAAGCATCAATTGTTCCAAAGATGTATTTAAACATTGAGTGGTACACAAATGTCCTGTTGGACAAAAAACATGTACTGTATCAAAAGAAATTGTATCCTTTTTTTACAAGTGATCCCCTCCCAGAGAGTCTGTTGGGAAACATGGCGGGGTTCATAAATGAAACAATCCACTCATAGTGGTGTTTTCAATTTTATGTGCCAGAAAAAAGAGACGATATTTTGCAGCAGTTAATATGGATGAACTCTAATATTGTAATAGATGGAAAGCCTTTCTTTTGGAAAAATATGTTTGAAAGAGGAATCATTTTTGTCAATGATATTATCAATGAGAATGGTAAAATTATGAAGTATGATGAATTTAGAGCTATGTATGGTGATGCTTGCTCAAGCTTTTCATTTTATCAACTAACTGGAGTAATTGGGAAAAGATGGAAACAAATAATTAATTATGGAACTACTAAATTATTAGTTTGTAAACCTCTAATAAGAAATTCTAGTTGGCAAAAAGGAACTTAAATAAATAGAAAAATATATAATTTTTATTTGATAAAGAAATCTTTGAAGGCTGTCTCATACAACACAAATGGAAAATGGGAGGACTTTTTTGACTGCCCGTTGCCATGGGATGCCATATTCAAACTAATCTATAAAACCACTATCGATGTGCAAAATCGTTATTTTCAAATTAAAATTATTTATAACTTCTTACCCACAGGGAAAATGTTAAAATTATGGAATATGACAGAGTCAGATGATTGCCGATTTTCTTGTCAGGAGCCTGAATCCACCCTGCATTTGTTTTGGTATTGTCATATTGTGTCTTTGTTTTGGGTGGAAGTTGAAAAAATGTGTTTAAGGATTGGTTTGTTTATGAAGCTTAATGTGGTTTCTGTTATTTTAGGAGAGTTCATTGACAATCATGATTTAGTCAATTTAATTATAGTACTCGGTAAAATGTTTATTTTTAAGGCCAAAAACAGATATTCACTTAGTATTACTTTCTTTAAAACATTTATTCAGTATTTTCTAACTTTAGAAAGTTACATGGTTGAAAACGATAATGATACCAAAAAACATTTAAAAAAAGATGAGAAGTCCTCAAAGGCTTATTTTGAAAGTATAATTATGTTTATAGATTATATGATATCTGTTGTTGTGTTCCCTAATTTGAGTGACCTGGACATAATCTGGACTGTACATAAATGCTTATTTTGAAAATGTAATTTTGTTTATAAATTATATGCAATCTGTTGTGTTCCCTAATTTTTTTCTGTGTACATGAATGAAGGTGTGTGTTGCTGAGTCCGACTTGGACATTATCTGGACTGGGCCTGGTTTAAAAAACCCTTTAAACAAATCTAATTTCATTGACAACCTGGTCTGTTGAAGATAAGGCCCTTTTTAAAAATAAAATAAAATAAGATAAATAAATAAAAAACATTTTCTTGGATAAAAAAGAAAGTAAAACAATATAAAAATAATTACATAAAAAATAGTAATTAATGAAAATGTTAGTGGACCAGCAGCCTATACAATTATGTGTGCTTCAGGGACTGTGTCCCTTGCAGATGTGTTGTCTATGTTGTGGGAACCAGAATATTGGTAGCACAAAGAAATAACCCCTTTTGTGTGAGTGGGTGTGGATGAGTGTGCATGGGAGAGGTTGTTTGGGTTGATGCACTGATTGAAAGTGTATCTTGTGTTTTTTCTATATAGATTTAATTTAAAAAAAAAAATAAATAAATATATATATATATATTTTTTTTTTAATTTAAAAAAAATTTTTTTTTTTAAATAGGCCCGCGGGCGACTAATCTGGTCCTTACGGGCGACCTGGTGCCCGCGGGCACCGCGTTGGTGACCCCTGTTTTAAACCATCTGGCCCGCCACGAGGCCTTGACTTTGACACTTGTGATGTAACATAATATGTGGAAAAACTGAAGCGTTTTGAGTGGACACACGTTCTAGAGCAGGCCTGGGCAATTATTTTGACTCGGGGGGCCAAACTTAGAGTAAAAAAATGTGTCTGGGGGCCTGTATATATCTATTTTTAGGAACACTGATACAAAACCTCACAATAATGTCTGATTTATTGCTAAAAACCCTGTGACAGACTGCCTTAAACAGAATGTAATTTTTTTTTTACTGAATGAGACACCCAGAATGTACATGGAAATAAAGAATGTGGGATTTACAATATTAACTATGAAGGATAAAACACTGAATATTGACAACATATGAACGTCACCCCCCCCCCCCCCCCCTCTTGATTGACATATTTTACAATCAAGCAAAACACAACAAACAGCGAAATATGAACGCGAAGGGGGAAAAAAACCCAGCTACAATCTGATGTATCACAAAGCTTTAGAACTTTGTTGTGAAAATCTCCTTCCACATCTGTCCCTGACACCCGCATTTCAGGCTCTGGAAACACTCCGTGGAAACGCTTCCCACCCACACTGCTTGGTACTTTATCTGAGCTGCTGTGACTTAGATTACCATAGTAACTAATTAGATTACCATAGTAACAAGTATATTATGCAAAAGCGCAGATTTCATCCATTGAAATAATTTGTATATATACAAATAGTTGAAGACTTACAGTCATTTGAAAACATCACTGCACATCATAATGGCAGCTACAGTTTCCATTTTAAAGATCTAATAAAATGATTTGGGAATATTCGGCGGGCCTGATTGAAAAGCTTAATTTGCCCAGGTCTGATCTAGAAATATTGAAATGTACACAGTAAGGTAATAACTTTGAATTTTTTTTCTTCTAAAAATACAATAAAAAATGAAAATAAAACGTTACGAAAATTTTGTAATCCAATATATTTCATGTTTAATATGTGTATATGAATATAGAGCGATGGTTGCAGCTTCCTGGTTGATGAACATAAAGGCTGTTTTGCCCGGAGGTGGACCGGCCAGGAATTACGTAGGTCACCTGTGTGTTGCACCGTTGCAGTTAACTTATTCCAAACATTCACAAAAAAATATTTCGAAGACACGGACAAAGCCGTTATGATGACCGTTTAAGCTCACTAAACTGTTAAAGCCATTCATCCTTCACCGCCCACGTCGTCTCAACGATCAAGTTGATCGGCGTCAACTTTACTAGCAGGAAAAAGGGAGTTTATAATAACATAAAAGTGTCAGACATACCTGTTAGTGTACCGTTAACATTATTCGCTCTCGCCACCTCCGACTGGGCGTTTGTTTGCTTTTATTTACGCTCAGTTTAGCTTCTCTCGTAGTTTCACTGCCTCCACCCGACACTTAAAGGGGACATACCATCTCGAGCTTACAATGCAGTATTTTTTTTATTAATGTGACTTAAGTTGAACGTCACATATATAATAAATGTATGGTTATGCATTGTAAAAACGTATTTAAATGTTTTTGTATTACAACATGTTATTAAAACAAACAATAACATTTGTCCCGGAACACTTGTCATCGCCCCTTGGTTCTGACCGAGCGTATTTTGACGCCCAACCGGAAGTGTCCACTTTGCGAGAGACCGCCCACCCATTCATTTCGAAAACACTATGCTTTCATATTAATATTTGTGGGGTTTTAGCCCTGGTTTCAGGTAGCTATGGCGACAAAACGCAAAGTGGAGATGGTTGTCCCGGCAGAGGAGAGTGACCAGCTCCACATTCGTCCGTTGTAAGCTGATATATGTCACAATATTGTAGTAAAATGGTAATATTTGTGAACTAAACGTTAGCTGAAATCAGGGGTGTCCAAATCTAAGCTGCTTCCTCCGTGGGCAGCATACTGGGGGGAAAAATCGATGGACACTTTGATATTTTTAAACGTTTCGAAAATTTTGTTAAAAATATTTAAAATTGTTAATTTGAAGACAGCAGTTATTACACTTATTATTAGTAACATTTCCGACTTTTCTTTGGGCCTTCATTTTGTTTTTAATAGGCCTGTGGAAAAATAACGAGTTAACTAAAGTAAAATATTGCGTTAATCATGACAAGTGGATGCATATACATAGAATAATCACGCAATTTATTTTGACCATAAATGCGTGGTTTCTCAATTATTTTCAGTCGCGCCCGCCCCCTCTCCGTCGTGATTATAAATAATATAATTTGTAGTAGACCTCTGCAAAACATTGTATCCAATAACGTTTAACAAAAATAAATATCAATCAGCTTACTGTACAACAAAAAATAACTATTACCACTTTTTAGCCTGTGACAGCAGAGATTTAAAGTGCATCAATTTGCCTGAAATAATAAAATAATCCATATTTAAACTTTTTTTTTTTTTTGACCGACATTAATCATTTGATACTGAAAAATTACATTTAATCAACTCAATTAATTCAAATTGATCTGCAAAATTATTTCAGAGCATAATATATGGTGGCACAGGGGTTAGTGCATGTGCCTGACGATACGAAGGTCCTGGGTAGTCCTGAGTTCAAACCCGGCCTCGGGATCTTTCTGTGTGGAGTTTGCATGTTCTCCCCGTGACTGCGTGGGTTCCCTCCGGGTACTCCGGCTTCCTCCCACCGCCAAAAACATGCACCTGGGGATAGGTTGATTGGCAACACTAAATTGGCCCTAGTGTGTGAATGTTGTCTGTCTATCTGTGTTGGCCGTGTGATGAGGTGGCGACTTGTCCAGGGTGTACCCTGCCTTCCGCCCGAATGCAGCTGAGATAGGCTCCAGCACCCCCAAAAGGGGCAAGTGGTAGAAAATGGATGGATGGATATATAAAACACTTTACCCTACAAAACAAAAGTGGGTTAAACAATTTCTGCCGATTTTTTTTCATAAATAAAGTCAAGACGAATGGCTTAAATGAGCATGTTTTGTAGTGCACAGCTTTCAAAGCAGGGTACTGATAAAGTATGTTCCCCTGGGTTACACACTCTGGGCCCGCCCCACTATTTGAGAAGGGCTACTTTACCTTAACTGTTAATGGTTACCTGAAAGGTGACGTGTGTTGTTATACGGCCAGTGATCAGGTGGTGTGCTCGCTGGTAAATTTCACTTCAAAATAAATCCTGTTAGCACTTTAGATAAAACTGTTACCAAGTGTTGTGCAAATAAATTATGTGCATTCAAGGAAAATTTGACAATATGTCTTCCCTTAAAATGTGTGGTTAATCTGATGAAAAATATATCATTTGACAGCACTGGTGTTTGCATTTTATTTGTTAAATTTCATTACTGCAATGAATGACAAAGACAACCAATGCCATAAATGGCCTCCAGAATGCAGTTCGGACTCCCTAGTCTTACACTGTATTTTTCCCAGGGGTGCTGGACAGGAGGTTGGGAGGTCGTGTATTATACTGGAGTTCAAAGGAAGAAAAATTATGGTAAATAACAGTACAAAAGTACTCCAGCTATATAAACAGCGACTGTGTTTATGAGTGGATGAATATTATTTGTATTTGGCAGCTGGACTGTGGCATCCATCCTGGTTTAGAGGGAATGGACGCCCTCCCCTATATAGACTTGATCGACCCAGCTGAGATTGATTTGCTGCTCATCAGCCAGTAAGTGTCCATTACACAAGTGGAACAAATATGTGACTAAATGTGCCTACTTTTCTGCCCAGTTTTCACCTTGATCACTGCGGAGCTCTGCCTTGGTTCCTCCAGAAGACCAGCTTCAAAGGAAGGACCTTCATGACCCACGCCACCAAGGCCATCTACCGCTGGCTGCTGTCGGACTATGTCAAAGTCAGGTTAGAAACTGTTTGTTGAGTTTTAAATTGCAATTCGGCAATATGTCTTGTTTTTTTTCTGTAGCAACATTTCTGCAGACGACATGTTGTACACGGAGACAGACCTCGAGGAGAGCATGGATAAGATTGAGACCATTAACTTCCACGAGGTCAAGGAGGTGGCGGGAATTAAGTTCTGGTGCTACCATGCTGGTCATGTGTTGGGAGCTGCCATGTTTATGATTGAAATAGCTGGCGTCAAGGTAACAGCTTCTACTGGATTTATTTTTATTTGGTTATATTCAATTATTTTTAATAATGTGTTTGTATCTTGAAAGATACTGTACACAGGAGACTTCTCTCGACAGGAAGACAGGCACCTCATGGCAGCTGAGATCCCTAGTGTCAAGCCAGACATTTTAATTATTGTACGCCACAAAAAGTTAAACATTTGCTCTTGAAATGTTTTGGTTTTTTTTTTTTACCTCTTAAGGTGACCAAAATGTGTCAACAGGAGTCAACGTACGGCACGCACATCCATGAGAAGAGGGAGGAGCGTGAGGCTCGCTTCTGTAACACCGTCCATGACATTGTCAACAGAGAGGGCCGCTGTTTGATCCCCGTGTTTGCTTTGGGAAGAGCCCAGGAACTGCTGCTCATCCTGGGTGAGACATGGCATATTGGGGGTTTGACAACAAACCCATATTTTCAATCTATAATGCATCTTGATAGACGAGTACTGGCAGAACCACCCCGAGCTCCATGACATCCCCATCTATTACGCCTCATCCCTGGCCAAAAAGTGCATGGCTGTGTACCAGACCTACGTCAACGCCATGAACGACAAGATCCGCAAGGCAATCAACATAAACAACCCTTTTGTCTTCAAGCACATCAGTAACCTGAAGGTGGGGCGAACAAAGCTTTACAGCCAAGCGGCGTGATCTATTTTACACGACTCCATCTCTTGCAGAGCATGGATCACTTTGATGACATCGGCCCCAGTGTGGTGATGGCGTCGCCTGGTATGATGCAGAGCGGCCTATCCAGGGAGCTCTTTGAAAGCTGGTGCACAGATAAAAGGAATGGAGTCATTATCGCTGGGTACTGTGTGGAGGGAACACTGGCCAAGGTCAGCTGGTGCATAAGTACAGTGTAATTACATTAAATATAATAGCTATATCCATAATTCATCTTTTTTTGGGAAGAAGAGCACTAATATCACTAGATAAAATGCAGACTTGTTTGTTAGCTGGGTAAGCATGATGATGTAAAACTGGGGTGTCAAATTTTTTTTTATTGAGGGCCACATTGCAGTTATGGCTGCCCTCACAGGGCCGCATGTAACAGTGAATAATATATAAATACAAATGTATAAGGATTATACATCTTAAATAATTGCCTATGCATTTGATTATTTTATATATTTTTATCTACGTACACTGTGAAGAAAAAAAAGTATTTTATGGGAAAAAAACTTTTAGCAACTGAGCTGCCATTTTACTTTGAAAAATCTACGGTTGTGTTTACAGTGCCTTACTGTAAATAAAAAAACAGCAAAGCACGTTTTTACCACAAAATCTATTGTGATTTTTACAGTGTACAATTTGATGAATAACTTGCTTTGAAATCATGAGTCAAGTAGATATTTAAGTGTCTATTTTTATTTTAACCAAAAAATGTTTGGAATGTATTATATTTTCTTGCATTATTAGATATTAAAGTTTAGAAGATATGCAATTGCATGCACTATATATTTTTATTCTTCTGTCAAAATGGAAAGAACAAATACATTTAGTAAGAAAATATAAAGTACTTTATTGACACATTATTTCCAGTCTTTTGCAGGCTATATACAATGATGATTTTGACACGTGATAGAAAACAAATATATTCAAAATGATACGACGATATAGCAGGTCGTGGCTACATCTCTCCTGGTGCATATGAGTGACCGGAAGAAAAGCTCCCGACTTACTAAAGCTGTAGACCCAGAGTATACAAAATGGCCAATAATATGCATGCAGCTTACTGTGGTGACTGTGATTTGTTGTGGAGCACATCATGTCTGAGCCGGAGGAGATCACCACCATGTCAGGACAGAAGCTCCTGCTGAAGATGTCGGTGGACTACATCTCCTTCTCGGCCCACACGGACTACCAACAAACCAGCGAGTTCATCCGGGCCCTGAAACCTCCGCATGTGGTAGGAAGGAGGGGTTGAAATGTTTAATAGTTGCTTACCTTATTTAGCTACATAATAGGGGGCAACATTTTAGGGAAAACATCATTTTGGATGCTGTTCTTTCATTAGACCTTAATAGCTGTGCCTTGTGTCTCTGCTCTCAGATCTTGGTCCACGGCGAGCAGAACGAGATGGCTCGTCTGAAGGCGGCGTTGATTCGAGAGTACGAGGACAACGACCAGGTTCACATCGAAGTCCACAACCCTCGTAACACAGAATCCGTCACCCTCAACTTCAGAGGAGAGAAACTGGCCAAGGTAGGTCGGACAGATTTCCTCATTGTTGATTACCTGTGTCTTAAACGGTGCCAAAAGGGAGTGCACTGCATGGCAGCAACCAGCAGAGGTGCTGTTGGGTCCGCTTCAGCCAGTTTACAGAAGTACAAGATGAGACCAGCATTGCAAAGTTAGGCTACTGGCAGCATTATTTTAAGCATTAATTTATTTAAATTAGTACAGCAAAGTGATGACGGGATCTTAATCGCAATACATCTTGAAGCCTCTTGCGAAAACGTACATCACTATATATATTATATATAAATAAATAAATGTATATATATATATATATATATATATATATATAAATGATAAAAGAACAATTTTAAAACGGGTCACAAGGGCTCTTAATTTAGCTGCTGATGTATAGGAAAGGATAGCCGGTAACATATTGTGTCATTTTTGGTTGTATTATTTTCTCAAAATTATTATGAATCTACCTGTTAATTTACTGTTAATATCTGCTCCACTTTCGTGTAACGCGGCTCCAGCTACACTTCTGTTAAAAAATAAGCACTTATTCGTCTGTTGTTTTATACTCTTTAGTTTTGGGCGATATTACAAATTTGTGTATCGAACTGCTACCAAAAAGTTACAGGGGCAGTAATGGTCATACCCAATTTCATTCTTAAATTATTCATAATCCTGAAGGGATGATTAAATGATTTAACTTTGATCACAACTCATTTCCTGAGTTTGTAAACACAACAATTTTTTTGACAGTAACAAATTTTGATCTAATCACTGGAGTATCTACCATTAACTGACATTATACCTGGTATCATTACTGTCTATATTTGAATTGATCCACCCACCTCTGTTTGTTTTAAAGAGCTCCATTTTAGCGATAAGCTCTGCTTTTTTGTATCCTGCCACAGTGTATAGTGTAGCATGTTTGGCTATTCTTTGTGGGGTGCCGAATGTAAAAGTTCAATCACACTTTTCTAGCAGATATATTTCTCAGATTTAACTTACTTTCCTCAGATTTAACTCACTTTTCTCAGATTTAGCTAATTTTCATCACATTTACGTTTACATTAAATGTTAACTCTAAGTATTATATCCTGGATTTATGGCTCTTTGAAAGAACAGCCATTCAGAAAACTGGATTATTATAGTTGTATGCTTTAAAAGTAAACTGGCGGTAACTTGTTTTTAATAATGGAAACAATCACTGGCTGCAGTTAGATTGGATACAAATATCTTAAATGAAATGTAAACCAATATATTATTTTTGACATTCATTTGGCTTTTAATTCATTATAAACATTTCATTAAGTGGTACAATATTGTGAATGAGTGTGAATGTTGTCTGTCTATCTGTGTTGGCCCTGCGATGAGGTGGCGACTTGTCCAGGGTGTACCCCGCCTTCCGCCCGATTGTAGCTGAGATAGGCTCCAGCGCCCCCCGCGATCCCGAAGGGAATAAGCGGTAGAAAATGGATGGATGGGTACAATATTGGCATCTGTGAAAGTGGTATCACTATTTAGAATTTTCCCACATCTAAAAAAAGACTGTGGCACAATAAAAACTATGTACATTTACTTAAAAAAATATATATGTATACAATTGATATAAATACAACTAGAATGAAGAAAAGAGGATGTCCCTGTGCACATTTGTCTTGGATTAGGCCAGTGGTTCTTAATTATTCATCATGCCCTCCCTAATGTTAATTTTTTTTCTTTATGCATTAAGATAGTTCTTTACTAACACTAAAGATGCTATTACGCCATGGCCTCTCACACTCACTTTGATCAGTACATTTGAGAAGCACTGCATTAAACGGGCTGTTTGGAACTTGTTCAGTTAAAATTTTCTAGGGGAATTTTTTCACACCCCGCCCTGATGTGCATGTTTATTTATTTATCGATCTGTATGTGTAAAGATATACGTTATTGCCTCTCACGCCCCCCAGGGTGTACCTGCCCCACTATTTGAGAAGCATTGGATTTGGCTAATAGACATGTTTCACAGTCCCAAAACCCAATTAGACTAATTAATTAGCTAAAAACAGCCATTTAGGTAACTATCATAGTCATACATCAATCAGGGTTTTAAAATCTCAAGTTATTTAAATAATTAAAGTTTTTTTAAATGCATTATCGCAACCGTGTCTGTAATATTACTGTTGCGAAATAAAAGTATCTCTATTTCACAACGTGGTGGTTTGCCTTTCGGGCTTCTTTTCATAGCGCTGATTGCTTTTTTCTCTCTCGCGAGATCTGGCAACACTGACCTGTTTATGTTCTTCTATGTTTGAACTGATGGGCCCTCAAATGCCTAACCTGATCTTCTGCTCCTGTGCTCAGGTGATGGGTTCTCTGGCGGATCAGAAGTGTGTTCAGGGTCAAAGGGTATCAGGCATCCTGGTGAAGAAGAACTTCAACTATCACATCCTCAATCCCTCGGACCTTTCAAGTCAGTCACGTTAGTCCAGAAATCAGTGTGAATGTATTGAGATACTCACCACGTTGGTGTTTTTGTAGTGTATACAGAGCTGTCCATGAGCACAGTGAAACAGACACAGGCAATCCCCTTCACCGGACCTTACTCACTGCTCGTCTGCCACCTGAGGAACCTCACAGGTGAACCTTCATACACTTGCTCCTTTGCACAGATCAAACTTAGCTTTGAGTTTTCTCTCCATCAGGCGACGTGGAGGAGCTCGATGGAACCGAGAAGAAAACCTTGAGGGTTTTCCAAAGCATCACACTGATCCACGAGGCGGGCGTGGTTCTGCTGGAGGTGAGTACTATGGTACAATGTAAAATATATTGGGATTGCTGTTGCTTCCACAGCAGTTCTACAACTTCTTTGTATATTTCAGTGGCTTGCTAACCCTCTCAACGACATGTACGCCGACGCTGTAACCACTGTGGTGTTGGAAGTCCAGTCCAACCCGAAAGCTCACAAAGGTCATTATCAGTATCACTTTTCTTGTTGTCATCAGGTAGCAATTGGAGGATGCTTAGTGGGGTAGATTGTGGTCATCTACAACCATGCATTTATAGCTCTGACACCACTTGCAACTTAACAAACCCATATAATATTTACACTTTTACTTATTCTGCTTAAGTGTTAACACAAACCAAAATACACCTGAAGGACAGCTTTTAGTGTTTCTGCACTTGTGCTTTATTATTACCAGTGGTTAACCTATGTTTACACTAGTATGACAATTTAAATGTTACGACATTCTGAAGGGTTTCTTCTTTGTCACTCCACTTTGACCCCGGAACTAACTTCCCCCATAATTTTCTGTGAATTGTTTCTAAAAATTTGGAATGTGCCGATTGATCGCCATTTTTCATGTAAAAGTATGTCATCGCCGTTGACGATTACGAACGCTGATCCCCTTTGGCTGACACTGTATTTATTTTTAGTCCCCTAGCTGACAAGCTAGCATTTCCATACAGTGTGGAGTCGTTCACCTAAGGTAATAACAATCAGCTCCATTGCAGCAGATAAACTGCATTTCTTAGTATTTTAAGTATCAAGTTTCATTATCACTGGAGGACGATGCTATCTATACATGTTGTTATACACCGAGATCAAGCTAGGAGCAGACACGCTAATACATAAGCAAGCCTGAAACAACACAATAAATAAGTGCTTAGTAACGTTTAAGTGTAAATGAAACCATGTTGCAGCAGAAATTAAGCAGTTATTAACAGGAAAATAACAAGGAGAATAATATGAGTCAAGAGAGAGAATAATATAACAACTGTTGGTGTCTCCGCATTGTCGCAGTCAGGACATGACACGTAAGAGGAGGACAAACCCCGTAATTTGGTGGCGTCGATACCAAGGGTAGTATCAGTATGTGATCGTGATTAGATTCGTTTTTTTTGTTGTTAGTATTAACAAATTGAGGGAATAACTCCCTGGCCAAAGGATGACTTTAAGAGCAAAAACAAAAGGGTTAATACGCGTAATAGTAAGTCATTTTACTTTTGTGTAGCATTTACTTTGTGTTGATCAAACAATTGTACCTAATAAAATAAAAATGTGTTAAAACTGCAAACATTTTTTAAATGCTCACCATCAATCCATAACATATTTTTGCAGTTAATACATGTAATCGGTATCTGTATTAGTAGAGGCCAATCTCACTCATGGATGATCGGTATCAATAGCATAAAACCCTGATTGGAACATCAGTACTAAAAATTCCAACAAATCAAATGTTAACCAGTTTCCTAAAAAGTGACTGCGTTCATCTCTAAAGGCTCCACTGATTATTCCACTAAAGATGACTTCAGCTGCTGACTCTTTGATGTGTTTTTTCAACAGTCATGGAGAACCAGACTTCTACTCTGGACATGGATACCTTCCAAAATAGACTGGAAATCATGTTACAGTAAGTCAGTGCTTCTCAAATAGTAGGGCGGGCCCCCCTGGGGGGCGCGTGTGACCTCGGAGAACATGCTTTTTATTCTCCGTACCAGAATGTGACTGGCTGTAACCACGATGGGAGATGAGAAAAGGCTGGTGTGTTGTTTCCTTTAATGTTAATAAACTAACAATGTTATGCAGAGGTATAGTTATAATGATTTTACAGACAAACTATAATATTTTTAGTCACAGTGGAGAGTCGGGGGCTGTGAAATATTTTCTTCTTCCTAGGGGGGCGTACAGAATAATTGAGAAGCACTGCAGGAAGTGGTTTAATGCCTACTGCTTATAGAATATATTTAACTCAGTTTTGCTGTGGTAGAGCACACCTGTCATATTAAGGAGCTTTTTCACTAACAGTTACTTTAAGACTTTTACATTATTTACATCTAGCATTTAGTGATGTACACCAAGTATATTGACCTTTTTGCGTCGTAAGGGACATGTTTGGACAGGACTACGTGGACATCAGCGATGATAAAAACTTCTCTGTGACAGTTGATGGGAAGACGGTGCTCATTTGCTTGGAAACAAGGGTAAGTTTCTGTTTAACCTTACAGTTTTTGGACATTCTCACGGTTTTAAATCTCCCTTCAACCAGTCTGTGTGCTATGAGGACGACAGCATAGAGGACGACTCCCTGAGAGAGATGGTGGAGTTGGCGGTGCAGCGCCTCTTTGACGCCCTGAACCCCATCACGTCAGAGCATGGGCGAAGTTGCGCTCAAACTACTACTTAAGACACATAGTTTTAACGGTTTAAATTTTAGTGTGATAGTTTGTATTGGTGTTATATGGATTAGTTTAGTGTTGTACCTGCACGCACTTGAATGTATTTATTTATTAACGTAATGTGTAGTTTAACTAATGTGCACTGATATGATTTAACTTGTGAACTGTGAATTTCTAATTGCACTTAATGTTCAATGTCAACAGGAAAAAAAACATGTTTTGTTAGTGATTTAAGTGAATGTTTTTCCTCATAAACTAGAGTCAGGACACGTCCAAACATTTCACAGTGCTTTTTCCAAGCACAGCTTATTTATTGCTTAAAATATCTGGATGATACACATTGATTTTTCCAAAATAAAAGGCATAGTAGTCCAGATCTTTGCATTTCCCCTCAACTAAGTGTTTATACATTTTCTAATAATAAATATCACATGACTTACTATAAGTCAATGAAGATAAAACTGTCGGGACAGAAGCAGCACCTAAAATGTGAAGAACAAAAAAAAATTCCGCCAAGGGTGACACACATCCAGACTAACTAAACACAACAACATTATACAGAAATGTGTTATTAGGCCTTGGCCAATAACACATTTTGCTGTACAATATATTGTCTCACAAATAATTGCTACTAAATCATATTATTGTCAGCATTGTTTTGGTGACAATTTAAGCACCGATGCATTCATAATGTATAATAATGATGCAAGTAACCCTTTCAAACACAATAAACTTCTATTTTACAGTAGTATTGGAAGGTCAAAAACTTTTTGAGTATCCTAAATAATAGGGGTGTAAAGATTTATTTTAACGATTCAATTCAATATTTGTGGTTGCCGATACGATTCAGGGACAATCTCTTTTTCTTTTTAGAACGATTAAATCCGAAACAATTCAGTGAGTTGAAATCAATTATTTTTTAGCAAAAAAAAATAATAATCAAACAGTTTGACTGTGAAATATATACTGGACACTGCAGGTGAAGCTTCCTATATCACTGTTATTTATTGTCAAGAAATTAAATATAAATGAATCACAGATACAAACAAGCAAGTAAACAATTTATGGTCAATGTATTGACATCTTATTTAAATAAAGTGCAACAAACACTTTAGGTTGAATTAAGAGGAACCCTTTTCTGCTCTCATTTTCAATAGTCAAGCAAAATTAAAAAAAAGTAGTTAACAGCATTTTAACAGTAGATCTACCTGCCAAATTAAGTTCTCTGCACTGGCCTTGTGGAGGACGGACAGCGTCACAGGTGTGCGAAAGCATTTATGCCCTATCATCCCTTGACTGATCGCTTGTACTCATAACTTTCTGATGAAATAGCTTTCCCCTGGCTGTTAGTTGTTGTCAATTCATGTTGTGTTCCAGAAGTCGGTGCGTCGCGTAACTTGGTCCGCAGTCACTTCCGTTTGGTCGGTCGCGTCTTTTGTGGCTTGTAAAGTAAACTTCTGGCTTTACGTTATTTCATTGAGTTGTGGCTTTTGCAATTGTTTTGTAGCTGAGAGTTTTTTATGTTGTAGTTGATATTGTGTTGTGGATTTTGCATTTGTTGTGACCTTTCTCGACCACCATCGCTATCCGACATTTTTGTTTTGATGACGTCACAGATGGGGAAATAGATTAAATGTTAAATGTCCCTATTTATAGAAGTGCTAAACTTCATACAAAGTCTGTCGTTGTTCAATCCAATGTTTTCCTTTTTCTGGTATCGAATCTCTTTTAAAACGATTTTGGATTAATACCGATCTTCCGGAAGGCAAACTTGGCAAGCACAGATCAATATACCGTACTTGAAATTGAGGAATTTAAATCGATCAATCGTTACACCCCTAATAAGCAAGTAAACAAATAATAAAAATAAAACTCAATTTCTGTTGGAAAAAAACTTCACTTAAATAAATATTGAACATCTTAAAGTGCAGTTAAAATTTTCCGTATTTCGAAAAAACAGACCATTGTTTATGTATTTTGGCATTGCTTTCTGACAAATTCGGCATACTGGTTAGTTTGTCCGTGTTGATGGGCTAAACTTGCTCATTCAGTTATAAACCAGAATATTCTCACAATGGTACATTTGGCTTTGCAATCATAATTTTTCTCCCCAATTTTCATTACCTTATGGTGCTTCTCGCCATTAGCTAACAGTCTCACCGCCGCTGACAGAGACAAAGATTGTGGATGACTGGCAAGAGGGTTCACGCTGTTAATTTAATTCTGCTTTTGAACAAGCGCGCTCGGGTGCACAGAGTGAAACCTCTTGCACCCTGCGAGAGACGGGAGAAAACAAACATGGCCCATCAACGCTAAATTGTCAGGAACTACATCCAGTATGCACTAGTACATCTATAGAGGAGCAAGAAGTAGGACTATGGCTTGTGGGGATGGAAAGGATCACCTCCTCAGAATCATAATGGTAGCATCCATCCTTATCCTCCATCAACCCAGGGGTAGTCTGCAGACAGAATCAAACACATCTAGGCGGAGTGACATTTAGAAGGAAGTATTTTAGGTAAATGTGACAGGTTACCCAAAATGTCACTTGAACGTGGCAAAGAGACAAAACGCCATTACGACCATCAATACCATGCCTAGTTCACTAAAGCTGTCCTTGTTCCTTTCAGCCATCGACTCCTGCTTCTGCTTTAGAATGTCCTTTTGTCGCTTTCGGTTGTCTTTTTCTCTTTGCAGCTGCTCGCCGTAGTGAGAGCGGAGGAACTTGTCGAAGTCGAACACACCGCCGCCGCCGGGCGCCACCGCTGACCGCCGCCTGTCGCCCTGCGCCGGGGTCGAGCTCCCACTCGTGTCCTTCGCGGAGGGTCTGGAAGAGCCGGTTAAATCGAGCTGGCTCAACAGGCCGCGGTCGTACTTCTTCCGCAGGGCCTTGTTGCCCAGCACGGTGTAGGCTTCGCTGATTTCCGAGAATCGAACAGTGGCCGAGTCGCAACCGGCGTTTCTGTCCGGGTGGTAGATGAAGGACTGCTTATAGTAGGCGGTTTTAATCTGCGCATGCGTGGCGCCGGGGGCCACCTCCAGGATGTCATAGTAACCCGTTTTGCTTCTATAAAGCGGCTCCCCTTGACCGCCATTACCGCTGTAAGTCCTGGTGAGCGTCACGCAAACCCGGCGTGTCCTTGGCGCGGGGAAAGACACCGGATGCTCCCGTTGTCCAAGCCAGAGAGAACCATGTCGGTTAATATAAATGACGTCACGTCCATTGACGTCATGGCCAACACAAACCGGTGTTGTGAAAGTGTCTCGTGAAACTGTCAAGCCACCCGCTTCAAATGTGTTGACACGTTTAAAATCCACGAATAAAACCACGCTAGATAATGAAAATGAACGTACCGTGCCCTCCCCTTCCTTTCCAATAGGTTTCAACCGTAGTTTGGCTGACATATTCAAAGTGCCCCTTACAACACGAAGTATGCCTTCCGCCATCTTTGCCCGGTGCAAATAAGGAAGTACTAGCACGACAGGAAGTGGATGTTGGCGGGTTAGTGTAGCCTTTTCTTTACGGCGACCCCCAGTGGCAAATGTGACAACGTGAAGGTAAAAACTTTTCTTTTTTAAAAACTCTTTAAACTTTTTCAGGGTGTACCCCGCCTTCCGACCGTGTGCAGCGGGGATAGACTCCAGCACTCCCCACGACCCCGAGAGGGACAAGCGGTAGAAAAATGGATTGGTGGATACTATGTACAGCAGTTATTGATATTTTTTTGGGGGAAAAAGTCTTAAACTATGTCCACACGAACACGGAGAGTTTCAAAAACACATATTTGGGGTTAAAACTAGGGATGTCCGATAATGGCTTTTTTGCCAATATCCGATATTCCGATATTGTCCAACTCTTACCGATATCAACCGATACCAATATATACAGTTGTGGAATTAACACATTATTATGCCTAATTTGGACAACCAGGTATGGTGAAGATAAGGTCCTTTTTAAAAAATAAATAAATAAAATAAGATAAATACATTGAAAACATTTTCTTGAATAAAAAAGAAAGTGAAACAATATAAAACAGTTACAAAGAAACTAGTAATTAATGAAAATGAGTAAAATGAACTGTTAAAGGCCTACTGAAATGAATTTTTTTTATTTAAACGGGGATAGCAGATCTATTCTATGTGTCATACTTGATCATTTCGCGATATTGCCATATTTTTGCTGAAAGGATTTAGTATAGAACAACGACGATAAAGATTGCAACTTTTGGTATCTGATAAAAAAAAGGCTTGCACCTACCGGAAGTAGCGTGACGTAGTCAGTTGAACATATACGCAAAGTTCCCTATTGTTTACAATGATGGCCGCATGAAGTGAGAGAGATTCGGACCGAGAAAGCGACAATTTCCCCATTAATTTGAGCGAGGATGAAAGATTTGTGGATGAGTAAAGTGCAAGTGAAGGACTAGTGGGGAGTTGAAGCTATTCAGATAGGGAAGATGCTGTGAGAGCCGGGGGTGACCTGATATTCAGCTGGGAATGACTACAACAGTAAATAAACACAAGACATATATATACTCTATTAGCCACAACACAACCAGGCTTATATTTAACATGCCACAAATTAATCCTGCATAAAAACACCTGCGTGTTTGTTATGCTAGCTCCTCTGCTAGCTCCTAGCTCCATAGAACACGCCAATACAATTCAAACACCTGATCAACACACACAATCACTCAGCCCAAAAGACCGTTTACCTAACCCAAGGTTCATAAAGCTTATATATTTTTAAAAAGTTACGTACGTGACGCGCACATACGGTCAAGTTATCGAATGTTTAGCAGCCAAGGCTGCATACTCACGGTACCTGATATTCAGCTGGGAATGACTACAACAGTAAATAAACACAAGACATATATATACTCTATTAGCCACAACACAACCAGGCTTATATTTAATATGCCACAAATTAATCCTGCATAATAACACCTGCATGTTTGTTATGCTAGCTCCTAGCTCCTCTGCTAGCTCCTAGCTCCATAGAACACGCCAATACAATTCAAACACCTGATCAACACACACAATCACTCAGCCCAAAAGACCGTTCACCTAACCCAAGGTTCATAAAGCTTATATATTTTTAAAAAGTTACGTACGTGACGCGCACGTACGGTACGGTACGTGTTATGCTAGCTCCTAGCTCCTCTGCTAGCTCCTAGCTCCATAGAACACGCCAATACAATTCAAACACATGATCAACACACACAATCACTCAGCCCAAAAGACCGTTCACCTAACCCAAGGTTCATAAAGCTTATATATTTTAAAAAAGTTACGTACATACGCAAAAAAAAGCCAAAGCTGCATACTCACAGTAGCACGTCTGCGTCTTTGTCATCCAAATCAAAGTAATCCTGGTAAGAGTCTGTGTTGTCCCAGTTCTCTACAGGCGTCTGTGTATCCAAATCAAAAGTCCTCCTGGTTAGAGTCTCTGTTATCCGAGTTCTTCCATCTTGACTGCATCTTTCGGGAATGTAAACAAAGAAGCGCCGGCTGTGTACTGTTGTGGCTGACTACGTTCGAAAAATACGTCCATTTCGCACCGACAACTTTCTTCTTTGCTTGCTCGGCTTCCTTCTCCATAATGCAATGAACATGATTGAAACAGATTCACGAACACAGATGTCCAGAATACTGTGGAATTATGAAATGAAAACAGAGCTTTTTCGTATCGGCTTCAATGTGGAAGGCATACCCGTGTTCGCCGGGCTACGTCACACGCATACGTCATCCTCAGAGGCGTTTCGAACCGGAAGTTTAGCGGCAAATTTAAAATGTCACTTTATAAGTTAACCCGGCCGTATTGGCATGTGTTATAATGTTAAGATTTCATCATTGATATATAAACTATCAGACTGCGTGGTCGGTAGTAGTGGGTTTCAGTAGGCCTTTAAAGGTTAGTACTATTAGTGGACCAGCAGCACGCACAATCATGTGTGCTTACGGACTGTATCCCTTGCAGACTGTATTGATATATATCGATATATAATGTAGGAACCAAAATATTAATAACAGAAAGAAACAACCCTTTTGTGTGAATGAGGTTTTTTGGGTTGGTGCACTAATTGTAAGTGTATCTTGTTTTTTTATGTTGATTTAATAAAAAACCAAACAAACAAACAAAAAAAAACGATACCGATAATACAAAAAAAAACATACCGATAATTTCCGATATTACATTTTAAAAGCATTTATCGGACATCTCTGGTTAAAACATCTACATCCAGATAAGTGTAGTTTTAAAAGTGTCTATGTCTACACACAAACACATACACCTGCTGTAAAAAGCAGCAATATCTGACTTGGTGGCATTACACCTCCTATTATGTTTATTTAGATTGACTTTAGATGTACAATAACATGTACATTATCTTTAAAACCAGCCTGCACGTACACACAGAATCCTGGGAACATTATTAAAGAGCGAATGGACGCCTGTGCCGCTGAAACCCAAAACTCATAGAATTATAACGTGTTCAGCAACATGGTGATGTATTACATGTGCAGTGAAGTGAACACTATTTCTAAAATCAGCCACACTAACAAGCCAAGGAAACCATTTTGCATGTTAAAGGAAATTATAAAGCATTTAATCATGGATATAGTGCAGTGGCGGGCCGTGCGTTTCCCACCTAGGCCTTCAGTGATCTCTGATTTCAATGATTACCTCTCGAAATATCATAATTGATTTCACCACAGGACCATTGCTGGAGAAATACTATTGAGGAACACATTTACACCCTACTGTGTATTGAATCACATCAACAAAATACAAAACGGGTTATTTTCTGGCGCATTTAAAATAAATTAAAACGCATCAGCAATTAAAACATATACCGTAAATATCTCTGCTTGGCTTATGCAACTTCCGGTCAAATAAGTTTGATTCAAAGTACATACTTCTCAAAAATATATTAACTGCCCTGACCACATGAAGGCGACAAATACATATGTAACAATGTTAATTAAATGACAAGCATTACACACTGTAACAACAAGTGTTTACAACTTTTAGTTGTAACAGAACAGCTACTGTCAACAACTTGTGATCTGATTGGCTGTCGCAACTGTCTCTCAACTCAAGTGTTCTCAAATTCATCCGCTAACGATCCCATTGAGTATCCAATCACAGGACGCGTAAATGTCACGTTCAATGTGAGGCCATCTAGAAGGCCTTACTGACAACAACTCGTGATCTGATTGGCTATCGCAACTGTCTATCAACTGTATGTGCCCATTCACTTACAGTGCACTTACAGCGCATTGATGATTCTGAAGGCGTCTGGCAGATTCGTACAGCATGGCAACATAAGCTATCTGTATTCTGATTGGATACAAACTAAAACTAAAAACAACAGCACTGGAACGAGTATGACATGAAGAGAATATGAATACTTTTAGATATTTAGGGAAAGTAAATAATAAAATAATTGTCTCTTTAATTATGATCATGATTTCTGGTTATATTAGGCCGGCAGAGAAGGCCTTGCTGGCCCTGACGGCACACCACCGATATAGTGATATGGTACATGTGTAATAAAGTGTATATTGTATTTAACATCAGTACACACTACAAGGAGGATCTGTGATGTGGACGCGCATGCAGTCGTAGATCAACAGGGACGGAGCTGCGTGAAAAAAGTCACTCTTCGCTCATCTTTTCTTCATCCATCCATCCCTTCGAGTTAGCTTTTATGATGACGCCGGCTGGAAAGTTCTCTTTTGGCAAGGTCTTCCTTTTGAATATCACCATGGGTGGAAGTTTCTGGCCGTTAGCATGGCAAGCTAGAACCACAGTGAAGGACGACTTCTCATTCCCTGTGGTGCGAATATTCACCGTACGTGCTCCCGTTGTATCCACAGTGCGGTTCACATGAATATCAAAAGTCAGTGGAACCTTGTAAGCGTGTCTCTTAGTAGGAGATATTTTGTGGTCTTTACAGAAACACACAAATGAAATGAAACGTAATATCCGCACGCTTCTTCTTCTACGGGGGCGGGTGCTCACCTTGGCGGTTGCTTACAGTAGAAGAAGAAGCGCTTCCTCTTCTATGGGGGCGGTTGCTTACCGTAGAAGAAGAAGCGCTTCCTCTTCTACGGGGAAAAAAGATGGCGGCTGTTTACCGTAGTTGCGAGACCTAAACTTTATGAAAATAAATATTAATATTAATCCATAAATAAGGCGCACCGGGTTATTAGCCGCACTGTCAGCTTTTGAGAAAAATTGTGTTTTTTAGGTGCGGCTTATGGTGCGGAAAATACGGTATGCGTTTATTAAGCATCTGTGTTCATTTGGACATGGCCTTGGACTTAGACTAAGACTTAGACTTAGACTAAGGCCATGTCCACATGGCCTTAGACTTAGACTAAGACTTAGACTAAGGCCATGTCCACACTTAGACTAAGGCCATGTCCACACAAACACAGATACCTAATAAACACACTTAACGTCACTTTCTGGTGCACAGCACTCCAAAATAAAAGCGTACATTGTAACAAGTAAAGGCGCAATCACATTATCATGTCCAACAGTGATATTAACTTATTACATGCAGAGTGAGACATGTCAAGCCTTTATTGATTATAATTTTGATGATAATGGCTTACAGTTTATGAAAACTTTTAATTGAAAATCTCAGAAAATGTAAGATTTCAAAAACTGTAAACCATGATGATCAGAATTATAATCACATAAGGATTGACATATCTCACTTTGCATGTAATGAGTTCATAACACTTATTAGTTTCACATTTGAAGTTAATTGCTGACATGATTGGACTTTTACACAATTTTTAAATTTTATGAGTTTCACCTGTATGATATAATGACTGAGAGAAAATCTGGTTGCAGAAAAACATGCAACTTTTCTCTGACTACAATTGAACATAGGAGCAGTTACAAAACGTGACTTTAATTTTTAATTGTTGCATGCTGTGTGTTCAAATGTTTCAGCACATTGCTCGCATGTCCTCCTCTTGATGAACTATAACAGTGTTTTTCAACCACTGTGCCGCAGCACACTAGTGTGCCGTGAGATACAGTCTGGTGTGCCGTGGGAGATTATGTAATTTCACATATTTGGGTTAAAAATATTTTTTGCAAACCAGTAATTATAGTCTGCAAATAATGTGCCGTTGTTGAGTGTCGTTGCTGTCTAGTGCTCGGCAGAGTGACCATGTAATACTCTTCCATATCAGTAGGTGGCAGCCGGTAGCTAATTGCTTAATAGATGTCAGGAACATGTCCTGTGAGATGACATCGTCATGATCACAATATGCAGACCACAGCAGGAGGCAGTGTGCAGGTGAAACGGTATCTAATGCTTAAACCAAAAATAAACAAAAGGTGAGTGCCCCTAAGAAAAGGGGAAGACTATTCAGAACGAAACTAAAACTGAACTGGCTACAAAATAAACAAAAACAGAATGCTGGACGACGGCAAAGACTTACAGCGTGTGGAGCAGACGGCATCCACAAAGTACATCCGAACATGACATGACAATCAACAATGTCCCCACAAAGAAGGATAGCAACAACTTAAATAGCCTTGATTGCTAAAACAAAGCAGATGCGAGGAATAGCGTTTAAGGAAGACATGAAACTGCTACAGGAAAATACCAAAAAAAGAGGAAAAGCCACCAAAACAGGAGCGCAAGACAAGAAATAAAACTATACGCACGGGAAAACACCAAAAAACTCTAAATAAGTCACGACGTGATGAGACAGGTCGTGACAGTACACGTACTTTGAGACAAGAGCTATAGTGATGCATGGTTGGTTATGGTTTGAATTCATATCCAACACTTGCGACAACGACTTTTTATTGTCTACTGAGTTTCATTTTTTAATGATTTCTGCTGGTGACGTGCCTTCGGATTTTTTTCAATGAATAAAATGCGCCTTGGCTCAAAAAAGGTTGAAAAACACTAAATAGAAGACTTATAATTATTACAACTGGCGCTTTTGCAATTTTTCCTTGTAAAATGTTAGTCAACTTTTGAGCGTTTATTTTGCGATCTGACATTACTACTCATGTCGCGTAATGACGTCATCCCCACCCGGCAGATTGAGAACTGTTTGAAAAAAATGGCAAGCCATTCCAAAAAAATTGCTACACTGGAAACCAGTTCTGAACAAGAACTGGGTTTCGATTCCCACAGCCTTATTTTATATACATTTTACAGCATTCTCTTTTTATGCAATAGAATTTAAAGTGCATTACTGGTGCACAAAGTTACAAGAAAGCAAATCAATTAACGAATAAAAATGAAAGCATCATACAAATAATCACTAATTAATTACATTAAAAGCAGAGAGTGTCGATAAAATACTTTCCACTCTCAGGTGACAGCTAAATAATATACTTACTTTACTTTAGTTTTTGGCAAGAATACACCTCTGCTGGAGTCTGGTAGATATTGAATTGTCTATAAACTGTAGCGTGTACATTTTTTATTGAAATGTTGTAAGATAGCATGCGTTTAAAGCTTGGTCACATAATCTGTTAGTAGATTATCCTATTAAGGAAGACACCTTTAGCTTCAGTACAGATGTCAAACTAAGATCATCCAGAGTGTGCTTGCTTTTGCCCCCAGGACAATGGGCAATTTAAAGGATAGCAGCAGTTGGATTTGGTGACGTATTCGTTTAATCTGGAGCCAGAAGATGTTTAAAGAGGACACGATGCGTAAATCTAAAATCAGAAATATTTATTCCCTATTGGATACAATTCTAATACAATTTGTCTGAGCGCTATCTGTCCCTAGTAGCATTCAACACGGCGACTTACACAGGGCCGTCCGGACGCGCCCTTCCCCTCGCGCTCTTACAATATGTATCACAATGTATGAATATGCAAAGAGGTGTCATCTTCCTCTGCCTTCTCCTTCCTGGACTCCGACCCCACACCTGGTGTTTATCCTTCTGACCTCGGCAAAGAAGCCAAGTAACCAGTGAAGAATGTGGGTGATAAGAGTGTTTATGGTCGGCCTCAACTTTCACCCAGTTTCAACTGGACTCAGAACACACAATGAGAGGCACAAGCATATCTATATTAAAACTTTCTTAATCACTTCATCTGTCATAACGTGGACTATGGGGTGTTTGTTTTCCCGAGATGCTAGAGAACTTGGAGTGGACATGATGTGAAGGTAGAGACATGATTTCATTTTACTACAAAAAAGGAACAAAGGGTGCAAACAAAAGGCGCGCACAAGGCGGAGAACAAACTTGGCTATGAAACAAAAGAACGTCAACACATAAACTGAACTATCGTCATAAACAAAAACTTACTTGGAAAGCATGGAGCATGAACTATGGTATTAACAGGAAGCAAAGGATAGCATGGGTGTCAGAAGTACAGAGCATGAATGTGATGTCGCCAGGCTGACTGCCTGGCAACTACAGGCTTAAATAGTGGTGACGTGATTAACAACAGGTGCGTGAGTCCAAATGAATCAGGTGCCTGACATGAGGACAGGTGAAAACTAATGGGTTGTCATGGAAACAAAACAGTGAGTGAAAAAACAGGAACTGACAAAATCCAAAAACCAAACAGAACATAGCCAAACTAAACATGATCACCAAGACATGACATCATCCTTCATTATCTTAATTATATCCCAACATAATATATCCCAACGGATTTTAGGAGGAAGTATCAACACTTTTACGACATCGGGTCAGAGCCCCCACCGGTACCAGTGGAAATCAGGGGTCGGAAGTGACGTGACTCAATTGGTCAGAGCATAGGTGCCGATCCCGTGGGTGCTTCGGGGCCCGAACACCCATGGACAATGCCGTGCACCCATGTGGGATTGATGGCAAATTCTTTCTCACCACGAAGCAAAAACCGCGCACGCTCAGAAAAGTAGCATCAGATTTACCCTCCGTCCGAGCACCCACTGGCAGAAATGTAGATCGGCGCCTATGGGTCAGAGTGACAACTCACGGATGTCTTCTGCTTTTGTATATACAAACTGGGTGTTGTCCAAACTGTCCGGCCCCAAGGCCAGAACAACAAATAGTAAGTGTCTTCATGTAAAAGGTATATAAGGATTAGTTCGCCTAACAGAAGAACAAATATTTTCATTTGGCTTACATCTCCTCAAGGTTTGCTGCTGCACCTGAAATTGTGAGGACTTGCTCGATCAAATAAAAACTTTTTGTTCAACTCTTCCTCACCGGTGTCATATTTGATTCATTCACACCACCTGGTCGTCCTCAGGTCCAGATGAGTATGACAAGACCAGCTATGTCCAACAATATCTATAACACACTTTTTCAGAATGTATCATAATATTATAATTAGTTACATCTATAACTATATCAGTCAATACAAAACATAAACGTACCCTAAATTGGGCTGTCCAAACTTTTGGACTTTTTGACTTGGGCTAAAAAAAGGCACAGATAGACAGACAACATTCACACTCACATTTACACACTAGGGCCAATTTAGTGTTGCCAATCAACCTATCCCCAGGTGCATGTCTTTGGAGGTGGGAGGAAGCCAGAGTACCCGGAGGGAACCCACAGGGAGAACATGCAAACTCCACACAGAAAGATCCCAAACCCGGGAATCAAACCCAGGATATGTAATGATAAAAAATTAATGTAGTTTTACATAAATAAATGAATATGCATTGAGGTGTTCAATTCCAATTATAATTATTTATTGACACTTATAAATATTTTATTGAAAAATTTAATTATTATTGTCAGAGTCGCAGGAATATACTGTATGCATATTAGAATACTTGAAACAATCATTTCACCATATTTTTAAAGAAATGTAATTAAACTGACATAAAGTATTTATTCCTAAAATGCAAACGTTTTCTGAGACTTTATGGCTGGGACGAATGTTTAAAGGCCTACTGAAACCCACTACTACCGACCACGCAGTCTGATAGTTTATATATCAATGATGAAATCTTAACATTATAACACATGCCAATACGGCCGGGTTAACTTATAAAGTGACATTTTAAATTTGCCGCTAAACTTCCGGTTCGAAACGCCTCTGAGGATGACGTATGCGCGTGACGTAGCCCGGGGAACACGGGTATGCCTTCCACATTGAAGCCAATACGAAAAAGCTCTGTTTTCATTTCATAATTCCACAGTATTCTGGACATCTGTGTTCGTGAATCTGTTGCAATCATGTTCATTGCATTATGGAGAAAGAAGCTGAGCAAGCAAAGAAGAAAGTTGTCGGTGCGAAATGGACGTATTTTTCGAACGAAGTCAGCAACAACAGTACACAGCCGGCGCTTCTTTGTTTACATTCCCGAAAGATGCAGTCAAGATGGAAGAACTCGGATAACAGAGACTCTAACCAGGAGGACTTTTGACTTCGATACACAGACGCCTGTAGAGAACTGGGACAACACAGACTCTTACCAGGATTACTTTGATTTGGATGACAAAGACGCAGACGTGCTACTGTGAGTATGCAGCTTTGGCTTCTAAAGATTTGATCGCTTGACCGTATGTGCGCAACTTTTTTTTTGCGTATGTACGTAACTTTTTAAAAATATATAAGCTTTATGAACCTTGGGTTAGGTGAACGGTCTTTTGGGCTGAGTGATTGTGTGTGTTGATCAGGTGTTTGAATTGTATTGGCGTGTTCTATGGAGCTAGGAGCTAGCATAGGAGCTAGCATAGGAGCTAGCATAGGAGCTAGGAGTTAGCATAACAAAGACCTAGGTGTTTTTATGCAGGATTAATTTGTGTCATATTAAATATAAGCCTGGTTGTGTTGTGGCTAATAGAGTATATATATGTCTTGTGTTTATTTACTGTTGTAGTCATTCCCAGCTGAATACCAGGTACCGTGAGTATGCAGCCTTGGCTGCTAAACATTTGATAGCTTGACCGTACGTGCGCGTCACATACGTAACTTTTTAAAAATATATGAGCTTTATGAACCTTAATGGGTTAGGTGAACGGTCTTTTGGGCTGAGTGATTGTGTGTGTTGATCAGGTGTTTGAATTGTATTGGCGTGTTCTATGGAGCAAGAGCTAGCATAGGAGCTAGCATAACAAACACGTAGGTGTTTTTATGCAGGATTAATTTGTGGCATATTAAATATAAGCCTGGTTGTGTTGTGGCTAATAGAGTATATATATGTCTTGTGTTTATTTACTGTTGTAGTCATTCCCAGCTGAATATCAGGTACCGTGAGTATGCAGCCTTGGCTGCTAAACATTTGATAGCTTGACCGTATGTGCGCGTCACGTACGTAACTTTTAAAAAATATATAAGCTTTATGAACCTTGGGTTAGGTGAACGGTCTTTTGGGCTGAGTGATTGTGTGTGTTGTGCAGGTGTTTGAATTGTATTGGCGTGTTCTCTGAAGCTAGGAGCTAGCAGAGGAGCTAGGAGCTAGCATAACAAACACGTAGGTGTTTTTATGCAGGATTAATTTGTGGCATATTAAATATAAGCCTGATTGTGTTGTGGCTAATAGAGTATATATATGTCTTGTGTTTATTTACTGTTGTAGTCATTCCCAGCTGAATATCAGGTCACCCCCGGCTCTCACAGCATCTTCCCTATCTGAATAGCTTCAACTCCCCACTAGTCCTTCACTTGCACTTTACTCATCCACAAATCTTTCATCCTCGCTCAAATTAATGGCTGAAATTGTCGCTTTCTCGGTCCGAATCTCTCTCACTTCATGCGGCCATCATTGTAAACAATAGGGAACTTTGCGTATATGTTCAACGGACTACGTCACGCTACTTCCGGTAGGGGCAAGCCTTTTTTTTATGAGATACCAAAAGTTGCAATCTTTATCGTCGTTGTTCTATACTTAATCCTTTCAGCAAAAATATGGCAATATCGCGAAATGATCAAGTATGACACATAGAATAGATCTGCTATCCCTGTTTAAATAAAAAACAATTCATTTCAGTAGGCCTTTAAACATGTGGCTCGAAATCAATTCCTGATACATTGATGCATTATATATTTCTGGTAGACAGATGTGAGTCAGCAACAAAACACTAGATGGCGACAGAGCTCCATCAACTACAGGTGCAAATATACTGTAATATGCATATGGTGTTGTAGATGCATTACTTTCATGCTTTCACATAATTCAGTCTCTCCTGTATTTTTCAGATTAAGCAAGTTTACCTAAAGTTGTGATTTATTGTTGAATACCTTACAGTAAAGTACAAATTATGATGTTCCAAATTTTAATTTTAAAAATTAAAGCCATACCTAGGGACATGAAAACAATAATTATTCAACAGCAATAAAAAGCAATGTCACTTTGTGGAGTGAAGTCATTTAGCTGACAAGATGAATAACTGCCAGTACGGCTGTGAATATCAAGAAGTGAGATTAGGTGTGCTAAATCAAACCAACATATATTGTTTTCGCACGTATCCACTGGTGATCAAATATGATCTTGACCTTGCTCCAGTTGAATAATTAGGAGAGAGAGAATGTGTGTGTTTGTTGTACACGTCATCAGGTGATGAGATTCCTATTTAAAGTTCTCGTATAATAATTGATCAGAAGGAGTTTGTTGCAAATATGCCCTTATTGTAAGGTCTGTAACTGGAGCGATATGCCACAATTTACTCACTTTGTGCAAGTTCTAACAAGTTATTCTAACAAGCGGTCGGAGTGGGGAGGGGGCGTGGTTAAGGGCGTGGTTAATAGGGGAGTATATTTACAGCTAGAATTCACCAACTCAAGTATTTCATATATATATATATATATATATATATATATATATATATATATATATATATATATATATATATATATATATATATATATATATATATATATATATATATATATATATATATATATATATATATATATATATGTATGAAATACTTGACTTTCAGTGAATTCTAGCTATATATATATATATATATATATATATATATATATATATATATATATATATATATGTACATATATATATGTATATATATTTATTTTATTATACATATAAATAAACTAAATACTTGAATTTCAGTGTTCCGGGGGATATCCAGTAGATGGCAGTATTATCCTGTTTAACTTCTCCGTTTATGACTCGGCCACCGTGTTCAATGGAGAAGTCTGTTATACAAAATGTACAGGCAACATACATACCCCTTCCCTTTCGAACTGTCCTGGATGAACTGAAATTCTTGTTTCCATTCGTTTTGGAACTTGCAAGCGTATTTCTTCATCTTGCTCGTCGACGGCGTCGCCATGTCTGTAACTTCCTCGTTCTACTGCTTCGTCTCCTTGTTGTGTGCGCAGTTGTGCACTCTACTCTCTAAAAGCCGTAGATGTTATGACGTCATTGGGCAGGCAAGCTGTTTATATTGTGGGAAAGCGGACGTGAGAACAGGCTGTCCCCACTCAGGTCCGCATTGAGCTGGAGGGGGCGTGGCCTCCAGCTCCGGCTGAATACCGGGAGTTTGTCGGGAGAAAATCTCTGCCGGGAGGTTGTCGGGAGAGGCGCTGAATACCGGGAGTCTCCCGCTAAAAACGGGAGGGTTGGCAAGTATGAGCTAGACTTAAGTAATACGTTTCCTTAATTAAAAAACAAAAACATCAAATGTGTCAATATAAACCCAGTTTCAATTAATTATAGTTGCATATTGCTTACAGATACAGTCTGAAAGTATCCAGTAACAAACGTGTTTGCATCAGTCAACCTACTGTGTCATTAGATCAACTTAATGAATTATTGTGAGCATGAGGTGTCGCCAAAGTACCAATTACCACTCTCCTTCAAAATTATAGACAGCATTAGTCCATTCCAGATGGTTAACAATAATATGTTAGTTTTTTCCTGGCCTACCATTGGGGAGATATATTTTTGGATTGCTGTCCTTTATGTCATCTGGAGTGAGGTCAGTGTGAAACTGTTTTTAAGTTTACAACAGGTGTGCAATCTACAGTACCATGTTGCTTTCACACATATGAACTGTGCAATCAAGTCTGCAGAGAACAATGTTTTATGCTTGTTAACAAGAGCTTGGGAAGATGCGACACCAGGAAGTGTCAGCCAAGAAGCCGACAAAGTACTAAAGAATGAGACACAGCTGGGTAAAATACAAAGCTGATAGGCTGGAACAGAAAAAACAGGTTTGGTAGTATCAGAAAGTAAGTAAATATATATGGGGTGCCCAAAGTAAAAATTAATTGTTGGTGATATAGTTTGAATAACTAGTTCACATTTAGCTCACTTTTTTCACATTTGCTCATTTTCTTCACATTTGATGTTGAAATTAAATGGTGTATCCAAATCTAAATGTTAACTCTAAATGTTAATGTTAAATCCACGTATTTAAACTAAATGTAAATGTTGAATCTAAATGTAAATGTTGATTTAAATAGTTGAAATAAAATGTAAATGTTAAATCAAAATCTAACTGTTAAATCTAAATGTAATGCCAAGCGTAAAGTTAAACATCAAGAAAATGTGTGAATATCCCACGCCTCTAAGTGCGGACAGACCTATTCACAATACACCACCACCCATGGAAGCTATGGAAGAGGATGTGCAATGAGGAGAAGGAACTGAGACGGAAGATGGATAAGTAACATACAAAAATATTTAACATTTTTATTTAACATTTTGACTTGTCCAGGGTGTACCCTGCCTTCCACCCGAATGCAGCTGAGATAGGCGACAGCACCCCCCGCGACCCGACAGGGACAAGCGGTAGAAAATGGATGGATGGATTTAGATTTAATAGTGGGCTTTAACTATTACCGTTAACAATTAGGTTCAATATTTATATTTAACATTTAGATTTAATGGTGGGCTTTAAATATTACCGTTAACAATTAGGTTCAATATTTATATTTAACATTTAGATTTAACATTAACATTCAACATGTAGATTTAATATTTAGATTTAACATGAAGATTTAACATTTAGATTCCGACTTAACATTTAGATCTATTTAAATTCAACATTTGGATTTAACATTTAGATTTAATTATTCGATTCAACATTTAGATTGAGATTTAACACTAACACTTATTTAGATTTAACATTTTTATTTATTTCAAGATTTAACATTTAGATTGAGATATAACATTTACATTGCGATTCAACATTTAGATTGTGATTCAAAATTTAGATGTAACATTTAGATTGAGATTTACAATTCAGATTTAACATTTGGATTTAACATTTACAATTAACATTTAGATTTGATATTTTGATTAAAAATACTTTTAACATTTAGATTCAACATTAAGATTTAAGATTTAGATTTAACATTTAGATAGAGATTCAGCATTTACATTACGATTTAACGTTTAGATTTAACATGTAGATTCAACATTTAGATTGGGATTTAATAATTAGATGTAACATTTAGATGAAGATGGCCCTGCGATGAGGTGGCGACTTGTCCAGGGTGTACCCCGCCTTCCGTCCGATTGTAGCTGAGATAGGCTCCAGCGCCCCCCGCGACCCCGAAGGGAATAAGCGGTAGAAAATGGATGGATGGATTTAGATGGAGATTTAACATTTTGATTTAACAATTGGATTTAACATTTACAGTTAACATTTAGATTTAATATTTAGATTTACCATATATATTTACCATTTAAATTCAACTTTAAGATTTAATATTTCGTAGTAAAAGAAAAAAAATCATAAAAAAATAAAAAAATTCAATACTTTTGCAAAAAGTCATTTCACCAAATGTGTGGACTGCGAAGAGAACTTGGCGGTCAGTGCAGACAGCATTCATCAACACACCCACCAGGTACGAGACTGGCCTGCCTGCGCATGTCATCTGCTGCAAGCACGTCCGCCAGAAGCGCGCCGGGACACGCCCCTGCTCGCTCTTCCTGCATTGTGGCCACGTGCCTGCACGGCTGCAGGTAATCAGCATTAACGCACCTGGGTCTGATAAGGGTAGACAGAATAAAGACCAGCGAACCAGAAGATCCAGTGCCAGAACGTAGTTCACTCCTCGTAGTAAGCATCCCGTCTCTGGCTTCCCTCCGCGTACTTGCTCTCTCTCTGTGCCTTCCCGGTGCCTGTGTGTTATGTCCTCTGTGTTCCCCGCAGTTTTCCCTCTGTTTCCCGTGATTGAGCTGTGTGCCTCGACTTCCCACCGGATTCTGGACTGCTTCCCCCGCTTGGACACGGACCTCGTCGCCTCTCTCCAGCCCCCGACCTCTCGCTTGCCCACGGTCTTCTTGCCCTGCCCCTTTGGTCTGTCGAAGGATTCATCCAACATGTACATACAACAACCTCTGGTAACATTTATATTGTTAATCCATCACATCGTCTTGCACCACTCACTTAGAGTAGCATACATACCCCAACACATAGTCAGTATCAATAAACCTATTGAACTGATTCCTGCCGTTGTGTCGTCTCCTCCCCCCGCCGTATGTAACAGTTTGAATAATAAATTAAGTGATTATTTGGCGTACCACTGCCACAGTTTGGGAATAACTGACATAAACAACATAAGAACTCCTGTGTTTTTAGGAATTTGCTGCAAAAATGTTTGTCTACCGAGTTTTGAACTGAAATTGGTGGCAGGTATGGTGTCATACCCGAGCCAGATTTTGGCCTCGGGCTGCCATCTAAATAGCCCCGTTGTACAGCCTTCATGTTCCAAATGGCCTGTGAAGTTGCATAATTTGGGAATACTGTTTGAGCTCTAAAGTCCATGCATGACGCCACATCAGCTGATATGGTAGACACTTTGCCAAAATGTGTTTTTTGACCAGTTTCACTGTAATATCTGTATAAATTCCTGGCTAATTACTGATAAATAGTATTTTGCATTGCCGCAAAATATGCTTTTTTTACTGCCTGCAAGTGAAAAACATATTATTCATTAGCAATGGCTTTCTAATTACCTGTTTTTTGAATGAATTAAATCTCCGGTACACTCGGCTTTGTGTTATTGCATCATTTAATGTTTAACAATTCCTCCCCTTTGGGTGCTGTAGGGGTTATAAAGCTAATGTTATTTTGCAAACAAAAATGACTTAATTGAACTATTACGTGCATGACTATCCCCAAGCAGCAGGAGAACAACATATTTTCCAACATTGTTAAGATTTTTAATTATGGATAGAAGGGTTTAAATTTGAGACAGGGACACAACAGAACAATTCTCTTAAGCTCGTTAGTGGAATAATGCATGTTTTTGTTACAAAATTGGCTTACTGTACATGCACGGAAATGAAAAAATGTTTGCATATGAGGTTTATTTTTTGGGATTTGATATTTTCGAACTGTGCCAGACTGTGTTAGATGTATTTAAGTTATGACTTATTACATTGTTCCACTACAAAAAGTAAACAATACATGTGTACCTAACAATGTATCAAATGTATTCAGTGTCAGTGAAAAAAATATAATAAAATATTTGAAAAAATGTCAAGGGTTTCAGTAATTTACTTATTAAGTATACTCACAAAAGCTACTCCTCACGGGAGGAAACAAAAAGCGACGGTGCAAAAAATGGCTGTCGTGTGTTTGAAAAATATGTTTTAGGAACACCCCCAACTGTGTTCAACCAATCAGCGTTCAACAGCACAGCCCACCCCTGAAAAGGTTACGGATCCCTTCCAAAAGTCCCACCTAGCAAGCAGGAACTCCGAATTGTTCCTGAAGTTCCTATAAAGGTTCCTGCGGTGGAAAAGGGCCTAATGAACAACTAAACTAAGAATCAACAGAAGAAAATAAATTTTCTTTAAACTCACTTTTTATGTCTCCCTCTCAGTCATAGGTCTCAAACTCGTGGCCCGTGGGCCAATTGCGGCCCGCGAGTCAATACCTAATGGCCCCCACCTAAAAGGGGAATTGCAATTTTTTTTTATCCCTCAAGCGGTACTGCATCAAAAACCGACATCAGTGTGTAAAGGATATCACCACATGGGCTTAGGAACACTTCCAAAAACCACTGTCAGAAACTACAGTTTGTCGCTACATCTGTAAGTGCAAGTTAAAACTCTACTATGCAAAGCGAAAGCCATTTATCAACAACACCCAGAAACGCCACCGGCTTCGCTGGGCCCGAGCTCATCTAAGATGGACTGATGCGAAGTGAAAAAGTGTTCTGTGGTCTGATGAGTCCACATTTCAAATTGTTTTTGGAAACTGTGGACGTCGTGTTCTCCGGATCAAAGAGGAAAATAACCATCCGGACTGTTCTCGGCGCAAAGTTGAAAAGCCAGCATCTGTGATGGTATGGGGTTGTATTAGTGCCCAAGACATGGGTAACATACACATCTGTGAAGGTACATAATGCTGAAAGGTACATACAGGTTTTGAAGCAACATATGTTGCCATCCAAGCAACGTCTTTTTCATGGACGCCCCTGCTTATTTCAGCAAGACAATGCCAAGCAACATCTGTATCTATGATCTGTAAGAAACAGGAACCCTCAATTGGCTGTCATTTTTACACGTGACTTTTGCGACACTTCTGTCTGTACAGCGATTTGAACGTGCACAAGGTTTTGTATGTAAGCTCCCTTTGCCTTTCCTTATACTCGCCACGAGTCGGCGCCTTGCTGCTACTGAACATTTTATTCTGCGTTGAAGTTAACAAAGACGGACCACGCTCAAACACTATTGCTGTGAGTAAAAGTTCATGTTTTAGCAGTAACTTATTTGTCAGAAGCATTTTTGCCTTCTTCAAATAAGTTATCTGTAATTTAGTCCGGTTTTCTCAGCGTGCAAGCACATGCATGTAACGTTCGCATTCAAGTTAGATTCTGAATTGCTCCCTTAACTTTAGCTGAAAAGGCTGCCACGCACGCAGTAGCTCATATACGGCGACTCAAATATTATATAGTTAGGTATTATTATTGATATTATATAGTTGTAAGCAGGCTGCAAAGTTAACAATTATAGTTACATTTTACAAGAAATGTTGTGCTTTGGCTGTAAATTGTCTCATTGTCAGAGTCCCGCCCCAGAGAAGGATGTCAAGACTGTAGCCAGGAAGAGCAGATAACAGACCCCGGCCTACTGACCAAAGTCGTGCAATCAGTGTCGTCAGAAATGCAAAGGTAGTTTAAAAGTTCAAAGGAGCAGTTCTGCACACACACACACACACACACACACACACACACACACACACACACACACACACACACACACACACACACACACACACACACACACACACACACACACACACACACACATACACACCCACACACACACACACACACACACACACACACACACACACACACACACACACACACACACACACACACACACACACACACACACACACACACACACACATTCTTGTATTTGTTACATTCTTGAGACCTCCAAAAAATGCCTACTTCTTTAGGACCACGCTTTCTAGATATATAAAGATTTGTATTTACAACATGAATAATATATACATACTATGCAAATATAAAAAATCTTGTTGTGAAAAATTAGTTGGAATTTCCCAAGAAAAAGGTTACAGTTTCACAAGAAAAACTTAGAATTTTGGCAGTATTGTAATAAAAGTCGTAATTGTATTCAACGTAAGACACAATTTTACAAGAAACATTTTGGCAATTTTATGACAAGAGTCGTAATTTTACTCGGAAAAAGTCACAGTTTTATAAGTAAACTTTAAAATGTTGGCAATATTATAATAATAATAATCAACATTTTACTTAGCAAAATTATGACAGTCAAAATTATACTAAAAAAATTTCACTATTTTACAAGAACAACAAAAAATAGGCAATATTGTGATAAAAGTCTGAATTTTATATGACAAATGTCACCATTTTGCATTAAAAAGAAATACTTTTACATAAAAAAAATAAAAATTTTACGAGAAAATATTGCAATATTACAGAAACAGCAAGAATATGAGAAATAGTTCCCAATTTTATAAGAAAAAAGTCGACACATTGTGAGAAAAAGGCTGCTTTTAGTTAATTTTTCATTTTTTTTGAATTTTTTGTTTGTAGTTGGTTTTTAATCTTCATTATATACTTCAAGTTGTTACAGTATGTCCCTATATATATATATTTATTTATTTTTTCAATTAATTTTGGCCAAAGGGGGCGCATTTCAATTTCTTACACACACTTGTTATTTCATATGTTGACCAGAGGGGGAGCACTTTTAAAACCGACACACAGTCAATTTTAAAAATCCCTCCTTTTTGGGACCACCCTCATTTTGATAGATTAGATAAATGGTTTTCTGTATTGGGACCATGATTCCGGTCCTAACTTTGAGGTCTCAAGAAGGTTAGAAATACAAGAAGACACACACACACACACACACACACACACACACACACACACACACACACACACACACACACACACACACACACACACACACACACACACACACACACACACACACACACACACACACACACACACACACACACACACACACACACACACACACACACACACACACACATGCAAGGGTATCAATAAATAGAACTGAGTGATATGTAAAAAAATGAACAAAATCCATTGTAAATACTGTATTGGATTAATCATTTCTTGTCACAGATCATTTCCAGGCCTTTTCAGGGGGAAAAGGAGGTAGGCAACCCCGCAACCAAGAAGCACTCGCAAATTCCATCCAATCCAATTTAATGTCCTTCCCTGTCCTGCAACTGTGACTCTAAAACCAAATGAGGAGCTCAGGTTTTGCCAGGCAGGGCGAGGTATGAGAATGGTCTCATTGCCTGAGGATGCCGCGCATGATCAGGTTTAGTTTAGTTTAGTTAAGTTTAGTTTAGTTTAGTTTAGTTTATTAAGGATCCCCATTAGTCTACACCGCAGTGGAGACTATTCTTCCTGGGGTCCAGGCAAAAAACATCACACAATCACAAAACAAAAGATTACAATGCAGTACAACATGATAAATAATAAAATGTTGTAATACAAAAATAGCAACAACAAAGAACAAAAAAAACAATAATTTCGAGTTTACATAATAATGTTCATACCAAAGATAAAAAGAGCAATATAAAAATAGATATATATTTTTGCAAAACTAAAACAAAGAACCAATGGCCTATAATATACACATTAGTGTACCAAAGACAAACAATAAGTGACGAAAAAGTACCATCCATCCATAAAATAGTCAATAGTCAATAATCAGGTCAGGTGCAGTTATGTTTTATACCAAAACTGTACTGTATATTTGTCATAAGTTCAGGTGAAGTTTTCCAAGGTACAATAGCTTACTGTAATTTTATGGTATTTCAAAGACAGCATCTTTTATGCAATTATGAGCAGATTTTATTAGGTCGCAGGCATTGTTTTTAGGGTGAAATTTCCATGCTCAGTGGCCTAGTGGTTAGAGTGTCCGCCCTGAGATCGGTAGGTCGTGAGTTCAAACCCCGGCCGAGTCATACCAAAGACTATAAAAATGGGACACATTACCTCCCTGCTTGGCGCTCAGCATCAAGGGTTGGAATTGGGGGTTAAATCACTAAAAATGACTCCCGGGCGCGGCCACCGCTGCTGCTCACTGCTCCCCTCACCTCCCAGTGGGTGATCAAGTGTGATGCGTCAAATGCAGAGAATAATTTCGCCACACCTAGTGTGTGTGTGACAATCATTGGTACTTTAACTTAACTTTAACTTATGTATTCACCCAAAGTGATGTTGCCCTGTCGCTGCGAGTCCTATTCTTGCAGACTTCCTTTCTGTTGGAAAAACAGGACAAATGAATTTGTCGCTGCCAAATTTTATTGTCAATTTTTGTCAACAAATCGTCGCACCACTACGGTACAGATTGAACGTCTCAGGAATGCCAGTGCTGCAATGACTACTCATTTTGTAAAACATATTCCTCAATTCCCTGTTTTGTGTTGTTGTTGTTGTGTTGAGGGCTGACAGACCTTTTGTTGCTAAACAAGGAATACCGTAATTTCCGGACTATAAGCCGCTACTTTTTCCCCTCGTTCTGGTCCCTGCGGCTTATACAAGGGTGCGGCTTATTTACGGCCTGTTCTTCTCCGACACCGACGAAGAGGATTTCGGTGGTTTTAGTACGCAGGAGGAAGACGATGACACAATGATTAAAGACTGACTTTTCATATACCGGTAGTAGGCTGGTTATTTTGATAACGCACAGGCGAGCACTTTGTATTAATTTGCACCGTTGTATTATTTGTACTCTGCACGAATGCTGTTTGCCATGTCAAAGATGTGACAGTTTGATTGAATGATTGAAAGATTTATTGTTAATAAATGGGACGCTTTGCGTTCCCAAACAGTCATCTCTGTCCCGACAATCCCCTCCGTGGTAGCAGGAACCCCTATGTACTACGGTAATTACACATCAAAACCCTGCGGCTTATAGTCGGGTGCGGCTTATATATGGAGCAATCTGTATTTTCCCCTAAATTTAGCTGGTGCGGCTTATAGTCAGGTGCGGCTTATAGTCCGGAAATTACGGTAGTTGAATTAGTTGAGCTACATTTTACATGCCAGACTGAACCCATGAGGTGTACGCTGACGCAGACTTTTAAACCAGCGCATTTTGCTTACTTAGGAGCTGCAGGGATGGTGTTTCTACAGGTAACATTTAATACGGCTGATGCAGCAGCTCTTTAGTCTCTCTTGATGGTCAAGATTCCCAAGCGTAAATTGACTCGGACAAAGCCGGACTATCCCCTAATCCTTCTCAATGCTAATAAGAATAAAGTAAAAAAAAAAAAACAGTCTAATATATGAGTATCATTCGTGTGCACTGAGCTTTTCTTAAGAGGATCAAGAGTTTCATCCAGTCTAAAGTGACAGACTGCATATTATGCCCTTTTTCTAGTAGACGTGATACACGTTGAACAGCCTCAGTACAGTGTAGCAGTTGCAGAACGTCAGTAGATTCATGCTTTTATTCTTCTTCTCTCCCTGTTCTTTTTCCTCGCTCTATCGCCTGTTTGCCTGTGTCTTTTTTTTTTAATGGGAGGCTGGATGTAGAGCACAATAGCCTTGACAGAGGGGTGGGAGTTTTAATGACAGTGTGCATGTATGTGCTCTCCAGAGAGATTTTGCAGTGCACCATTACTACTGGCAGCAAAACAGCCCCAGAGCACAATCCTACTAAAACCATGTTGGAAATGGTTCTTTACATTGTTCTTAGGAAAGCCTCTCATTCCATCCATCCATCCATTTTGTACCGCTTGTCCCGTTCGGGGTGGCGGGGGGTGCTGGAGCCTATCAGCTGCATTCGGGCGGTAGGCGGGGTACACCCTGGACAAGTCGCCACCTCATCGCAGGGGCAACACAGATAGACAGACAACATTCACACTCACATTCACACACTGGGGCCAATTTAGTGTTGCCAATCAACCTATCCCCAGGTGCATGTCTTTGGAGGTGGGAGGAAGCCGGAGTACCCGGAGGAGAACATGCAAACTAAGCCTCTCATTGACTCCTCCAAACATTTTTGTCATGGTGGACAAATAACACATTTTTGATATCTGGTTATTTTCCTTTGTAATTTCTTTCTGTCTACGCTTCTGTTAAAATGTGATAAACACTTATTCTTCTGTTGTTTCAATACTTTACATTAGTTTTAGGCAACACTACAAAATGGGGCAGCACGGTGGAAGAGGGGTTAGTGCGTCTGCCTCACAATACGAAGGTCCTGAGTAGTCTTGGGTTCAATCCCGGGCTCGGGATCTTTCTGTCTGGAGTTTGCATGTCCTCCCCGTGACTGCGTGGGTTTTCTCCGGGTACTCCGGCTTCCTCCCACTTCAAAAGACATGCACCTGGGGATAAGTTGATTGGCAACACTAAATTGGCCCTAGTGTGTGGATGTGAGTGTGAATGTTGTCTGTCTATCTGTGTTGGCGCTGCGATGAGGTGGCGACTTGTCCAGGGTGTACCCCGCCTTCCGCCCTATTGTAGTTGAGATAGGCTCCAGCGCCCCCCGTGACCCCAAAAGGGAATAAGCGGTAGAAAATGGATGGATGGACTACAAAAGGGCGTATCGATCCAATACCAATAAGTACAGGGGCAGTATTGGTCACACCAATGCTGACACTTCAAATTTTTAAGATCATTGAATTATTCAATTTTTGATCACAATTATAACCACATAAAAACACAGAATGGAGGTGTAACAATATCAATTAAATATTTACATTATTTCCTACTTTTGGTTCTGGTTCTGGTTTGGTTTTATTTTGCTTTTAAAGTACCAGTAGAGTGGAAAAACAAGTTGGCGTTATATATTTAATTGTGTTTCATCGTATTTATTAAACCATATCCAGTTGTATGTGAAATACCTTCTAAACATCACAAAATGCCATTTGAATATTCCGCTCTGAATACCTTCGGCTATTTCCGGAGATTGACGTCACTGGAGGAACGCTTCTGCATTCTGACCATGTTATCAGATTAGTCATACTGGAAATACGCAAAAATTAGAAAGAGATGTGCTGTCTATCATTCACAATCCTTATATAAGACATGAACACATAGGTTTTTCATTTTCTTATGCATTCTAAAATTCATAAATAACTAAATAAAAAGTCTGCTAACAATCGTGGAGTTAATGGGAGCTCTCAGCTTTCTACATGATAGTTTAAGAGCTCTGATTTCTTCTGGGAATCAGGGGGTACGCCTTTTAGGGGCCTTTTTTTATAGCTTTAGCAGTGGTATACCATCAATGGCGTTGCGCAGGGCATCGTTGAAGTTGTTAGTGAGGTTATCGATAGACCCCATATAATTTTGGAATGGTGCCATTACCGAGGGCAGTAGGCCAGCAAGAGTCATCGTTGTGACAGCATTAATGTTGCGGCTGCTAAAGCAGTGGTTATTAGTGGTTTCTTGACAATGAGTCAGAACTTTCAAATTTTATAAGGTAGTGATAGGACATAACTATAGTGTACGGGAGTACCATAACTTTGGAGGTGGTGACACCCTACACAAGGACTAGATCTATTGTATTACCGTAGCAATGCATGGGTTCATTTATTATTTGTGTAAGAAAATGTGTATCAATTATAATCTGGAGTGCCACGCACAGAGGATTTTAAAATCCTTCATTCTAATTACATTATCTGCGTGCGTAACTAGATCAGCAAAACATTCAGAAAATTCGCTGATAAAGTCAGAATAGGGCCCAGGGGGGAAATAGATAACAGCCAGATGGATTTATGATGATTTATATTTAATACTTAGGTTAGGGGTAAGGTTAAGGTTTTCATTGGATATTAGTGCGACTCCCCAACCCCTTTTAAGGGGACGGGCAATATGTGCATTTGTATAGTTAGGAGGAGATGCCTCATTAAGTGGAAAAAAACATATCTGGTTTTAGCCAAGTCTCACTGAGACCAATGATGTTAAGATTGTTGTCTTTAATGACCTTATTAACTAATAGCACTTTGGGAGGCAATGATCTGATGTTTAAAAAGCCCATATTATAGAATAGAATGGAACAGAATAGAAAGTACTTTATTGATCCCTGGGGGAAATTCAGCACCACAGTTCGCTCACAAGACAAGAATAATAAATAATATAATATATATAATATATTATATATATATAATATATAAATAATATAATTATATTCTACATATACTCTACATTTAAGTGCAGTCAAGGATCATATGCATTATACAGTCTGATGGCTGTCGGTATGAAGGACCTCCTGTGTCGTTCCGTGTTGCATTTTGGGAGTCTGAGCCTTCCACTGAACATGCTCATTCTCTCCGCAAGGTCCGAGTGTAGTGGGTGGGAGGTGTTGTCCATAATGGCTAGGAGTTTATAGGTAGTGGGCTATTTGTTTTAAGGCATTTTTGTTAATGGTATCATTAGTACTGATATTAATAATGTTACGTCTATATGGCGTGGTGTGCTTTAAATCATTTCGATCACATCTAGGAATTGATATGGTAAGGATCTGGAGATTATTTGCTTGGTGCTGCGATAGATTGAACGCGTCATAATTTGCCACCTCAGTACAATACATGTCCACCTCTGGCACAGTCACTACAGAAAAAACATTATGTGGGTCGTTGTGTATTGTTCTACGAGAAATGCTATGTTTGCAGAATTTTTCAGCCTGGCGCTGGCTAGTTTTAGCTTAACTGACTCCTCACCCGACGCTCTAGTTGCTTGTGTCCGAGCTTGCTCTAGTATAGTTAGTCAAGTGTGACTAACTACACTAGTTGAGCCATTCTGTGACGTGGCAGCACAATCCACCATTCATGTCACGTCTGGTTTGGGGATCATTTTATTGTATTTTTTTCAAAAAGAAAAGGGTACAAAAAAAAAGATTTCTATATAAGACTATCTCGGGAACAACGTGATCGGTATTTTATGGACCTGAATGACCGCGTCATATCCAACTTTGGGTGTATGGGGAAGCTGCTGATGGTGTATTTGACAGAGAAGCAGCTCTAGGGAGATACCGTAGAAGTCCTTTTTCTAAGGTAAATGCTGTACATTATTGTAAATTTACATGTTAAAATGGTTGGTTTTTTAGTTTTTAGTTAAAATTTCAGTAAATTAATTATATATTTGGTGTTATGAGCTCTATCCGGGGCCGGCTCTACATAAGGGCAAGAGGAGGCAGAGCCCCCTCAAATAAATGTCTTGCCCTTTCAAATCAAAATGCTTGAAGTTGAGAAAGTATATTTTAATATACCCAAAAATGTATGTGTGACAAGTTCACAAAATAATCCAAACTAGCGGAGAAATCCGCTGAAAAAGGGACACACTACAACACCTTTATGATATCATCTTCCCTCTTCTCTGTCCATCCCTTGTGTCAGCTCCGCTAGACACACACATCCCTCCCCTCAGCCCTCAGTAAACCTGTGTCGACGAATAAAAACGAGACTAAAAGTTGTCAGAAACAAAGTCCATTCATATTTAATTTTGTCATGTAAATAGGTGGGGCACATTTCAGAATATATCCAATCACAGTTCTTTAATAGCGTACAATATGAGAGAGGGTGGGAGATGGCGACAAAGGTGAGCCAATAAGATGCTTTTCCTTCTGATATGAGGAAGTTAGATTTCTCATCGCGGCGGCATAGCCAAAAACAAAAGTGTGGATTTAACATGTTCTATCCACATCATAATAGGTGGGATAAAGTGAAGAGGACACATTTTATTTTTTACGGTATATAAGATGCCACCAGCAGGCGAGCCATCGATTGAGACATCGACACAACTGTAAGTTAAAGGCCTACTGAAATGAATTGTTTTATTTAAACGGGGATAGCAGATCCATTCTATGTGTCATACTTGATCATTTCGCGATATTGCCATATTTTTGCTGAAAGGATTTAGTATAGAACAACGACGATAAAGTTCGCAACTTTTGGTCTCTGATTAAAAAAAGCCTTGCCCCTACCGGAAGTAGCATGATGTAGTCAGTTGTTCACTTCCTCATATTTTCCTATTGTTTTCAACGCAGCTAGAGCGATTCGGACCGAGAAAGCGACGATTACCTCATTAATTTGAGCGAGGATGAAAGATTCGTGGATGAGGATCATTAGATTGACGGACTAGAATGCAGTGCAAGACATATCTTTTTTCGCTCTGACCGTAACTTAGGTACAAGCTGGCTCATTGGATTCCACACTCTCTCCTTTTTCTATTGTGGATCACGGATTTGTATTTTAAACCACCTCGGATACTATATCCTCTTGAAAATGAGAGTCGAGAACGCGAAATGGACATTCACAGTGACTTTTATCTCCACGACAATACATCGGCGAAGCTCTTTAGCTACTGAGCTAACGTGAAAACATCTGGCTCAAATGCAGTTAGAAACAAAATAAAGAACTCCCTGACTGGAAGGATAGACAGAAGATCAACAATACTATTAAACCATGGACATGTAACTACACGGTTAATAATTCTCAGTCTGGCAAAGCTTAACAATGCTGTTGCTAACGACGCTGAAGCTAACTTAGCAACCGGACCTCACAGAGCTATGATAAAAACATTAGCGCTCCACCTACGCCAGCCAGCCCTCATCTGCTCATCAACACCCGTGCTCACCTGTGTTCCAGCGATCGACGGCGCGACGAAGGACTTCACCCGATCACAGATGTGGTTGGCGGCTAGCATCGGTTGGTGGCTAGCATCGGCTAGCGCGTCTGCTATCCAAGTAAGTCCTCCTTGTGTTGCTGCAGCCAGCCGCTAATACACCGATCCCACCTACAACTTTCTTATTTGCAATCTCCATTGTTCATCAAACAAATTGCAAAAGATTCACCAACACAGATGTCCAGAATACTGTGGAATTATGAAATGAAAACAGAGCTTTTTGTATTGGCCTCAATGGGGGAGCCATACCTCTGTTCTACTGGCTACGTCACGCGCATACGTCATATCCAAAGGAGTTTTACAACCGGAAGTTTAGCGGGAAATTTAAAATTGCACTTTATAAGTTAACCCGGCCGTATTGGCATGTGTTGCAATGTTAAGATTTCATCATTGATATATAAACTCAGACTGCGTGGTGGGTAGTAGTGGGTTTCAGTAGGCCTTTAAAGCTGCATGTATTTGCTTCTTCAGGTGTTCTGTTAAAGTGAGTTGTTTGGTTGAAAAGAGCTATCAGTTGTTATTCCTGTTTAAATGGCGATGAAAACGAATATGTAGGATAGCATTATTTGCGTCAATGTGAACTTCGTCACGCTGCAGGTGTTTACATGCTTACTGGTAAGAGCACTCAATTGAATAAATATAATTTAAAAGAATAACGGGAAATGTTAGTTGGTACAGTAAAACACAACTTGAAAAAAAAAAAAGACTATGTTGTTATGAGAATGAGTGTAGAATGCAGAAACTTTAAGGCTAGTTTGAGAAGAATGTTTTTGTTTTATTCACAAGGCTACTATAGTTTTTAATTTTGTAAATATTGACAATTGTGTGTAAAGTCCTACAGGTTTTGATTGATTGATTGAAACTTTTATTAGTAGATTGCACATTTCAGTACATATTCCGTACAATTGACCACTAAATGGTAACACCCGAATAAGTTTTCCAACTTGTTTAAGTCGGGGTCCACGTAATTAATTCATGGTAAATAAAGAGATGAACCGCCTGAACAGGGACTTGAACCCTGGACCCTCAGATTAAAAGTCTGATGCTCTACCGACTGAGCTATCCAGGCTCTAAAGTTAAATTCAGTTTAAGAATTAGGCCATCACATTAAAATAAATGCTGCGATGGGTAATAAAATGTGGACAAAGGATACATTTTTATTCAATATACTTCAATTTTTTAGTTTCCCTGAGAGATATCCACCTTATTTCGGCTAAGAGCTACCAGCAGGAGCTTAGTTTTCAGGTGGGACACCCAACTTGTTCAGGTGTGAAGGTAGAGGCCTGACAAAGTGCAATCCTCTTTTCCAGGTTTGAGTTGGACACATAGGGCCTGATCTACTAAAGGTTTGCGTGTACTGAAACATGTACAAACTTGATAGCACACGCAAAACTGATATTACTAACAATGTGCAAAGTGGATTGTGTCTGTTAAGCGAGTAGAATAAGGCGTGCAACCATTTTGCATCTCTGTCTCCATTAATCCGCAAAATATACGCTGACCATCAAAACACTGGGAGGATAAAATGCAAATATGATTATTTAGCACGCGCAATGTGATTAATCAACACTTGTTTTGCAAGCACTATTTTGTGTTTTATTTAATAACTGTCCAAACTGACAGTTGCACACATGGTTGCAGGACACATGATTGACAGGTGACAATCCTCTGTCCTACGTGTGTGTGTCAACATTTTTGGATGGTCAGAAAAAAAAAAATTAGACATATCGTCTATTCGCCAACATAATTATATATCTGCCAGAGGACTTAAGGGGCTGAATAAAACAAATTAATCTGATGCGTTTTGCTGTCCTTTAGTATTTTTTAATAACGTGTTTGTGGACGGGGGCGTGGCCTGCGGGCCTGCCGCGGAACGGGGTGTTGCCAGGACCGGCCTCGAAGACAGCGACAGGTGCGTAGATGGCCCAGGTGGGCCTTGCTATCTAATCACCTGTAGCCATTATTAGCAGCAGCCGTGATGAGACGAGTAGTTGGAGTTGGAGGTGCTGCTGAGCGGACACAGGAGAGAAAGACAGTTTGCTGGAAAGCAAAAGACTTTGCACTATTATATGAAAACAAAACAGTGTTATACCCAGAATTCCTGGCTCTCCTGGCAGTGTGTGGTGGTCTGAAGAACCCACTAGAGGGCAACCTCTACAGTGTTGTTGTTTTTTTTTTACATAGAATATATATCATTAAATTATTTCTTATACAAATAAAACTTCTTGAAGTATGCATTTTTGCGTATTGAGCAGAGTAAGTGCAGCCTCTCTCCCATGCACCTTGAGCGGTAAAAAAAAAAGGTGTCAATGTCGATGCACTGCACGACTGCTTCTAAAATGCCCATAAAAAGTGGTAGATGTCTCCGGCATGTTGGAATGGGTGTGCAGTGTCTCCGTGGTGATGCCTTGTACATGCACAATCCTCATTTAATTAAGGCTTTCTGCGCCACTTCACAATTGTACACGCAGTCTTAGTAAATCACATGCAACACGCCCACTAGTAGTAGAGATGTCCGATAATATCGATTATCGGCCGATAAATGCGTTAAAATATAATATCGGAAATTATTGGTATCGGTTTTTTTTATTATCGGCATGGTTTTTTTGTTTTTTTTAAAAACATTTTTTAAAATTAAATCAACATAAAAAACACAAGATACACTTACAATTAGTGCACCAACCCAAAAAACCTCCCTCCCCCATTTACACTCATTCACACAAAAGGGTTGTTTCTTTCTGTTATTAATATTCTGGTTCCTACATTATATATCAATACAGTCTGCAAGGGATACAGTCCGTAAGCACACATGATTGTGCGTGCTGCTGGTCCACTAATAGTACTAACCTTTAACAGTTAATTTTACTAATTTTCATTAATTACTAATTTCTATGTTTTTACAAATGATGACAGATGTGAACAAAAGCATGTATTGTCTTTCTGTGATGATGTAAATGAGGTGTGGTTGTATTGCATATTAAGTATGTGTACATTAAAGGGCATTTTATGACTTTTCTTAATTTAAAAACATGCTATAGTATGTTTTTATTGTCATAATTTTATTGCATGATTTTTGTATCCCTTTAATTTAGGTAGCCAGGGACTGCAGATGGAAATTAGCTATAATCTGGTACAGAACACATCTGTCTTTGAGCTTAATGTTTCTGTGCATTGTCCCTTCAAATAAAGACTAAATTAAACTATGTAACTGCTTTTATATTGTTTTACTTTCTTTTTTATTCAAGAAAATGTTTTAAATTTATTTTTCTTATTTTATTTTATACATTTTTTTAAAAGTACCTTATCTTCACCATACCTGGTTGTCCAAATTAGGCATAATAATGTGTTATTATGCCTACAGTATATGCCTGCCTAAAACCGGCCCTGGCTCTATTGTAAACTGTGAAAAAAATGTTGCTTTTAAAAACCATTGAAGATGTTCAGTCATTTTTTCATTTTTCACTTCAGATTTTAATCAAGAAGACAATGAACAATATAATTGCATCTGATTGTTACATAAAATGTCAGGTGAGTAGACAGCGGAAGGGAAATCAACATCCATTATCTTACCCATGCAGTCAAAATCACCAGAAGATACTATAAGGGAACATACAAAAAACTAAAATTAAACGTGAAGAAAGAACACAAAGGAAAGTGGGTTTGCCAGAGCATGAATTGTAAGGGACACAAGGGACAGACTTGAATTATCTGCTACACAAACTGTAACAACACAACCTTTTTTCCCTGTGAGTGTATTTGACTTGTTGTTTGTCCCTATGGTCCACATGGATTATGTTTGGCGTGTGAAGTTGGGCACTAATGCTGGTATAAAGAGGAGCAGAATGCAAATATGAAGTCGAGAGAACAACATCAACATCAGTAGCATGTTTGCTGCCAACATTTAGCTTCTTGACAGGATAAAATTGTCACTTTGAATGCAGAATATCAAATTGTCTGCTTCAGGAAGACATATTTTTTAACCACGTTTAGTCATTTATTTAGCAAAAAAAAACTTTTAAAGGTAAATACTAGAAAACGAAGAGATGGTGGTGCAGGTTGACGAAATTCCATTCATTGTACGTGCACATTTTAAATTCGGGCTGTCAAATTTAACGAGTTAACGAAATATCACATTATTCATATATCAGCGCAGAGTAATCACCAAATGTATTTTGACCCCACATAATCCTTTACTTTAACCGCAGATGGTTACCTAATTGGCACCGTGGTCTGTCATACGGTCAGGGATCAAGTCAAAGATGCATGAGTGAGAAGACTCTGAGTGGTGTGCTGTGTGACAAATTTTGCTTCAAACCGAATACATTAAAAATCCATCATGTATATTTGGTAAAACATTTTGGACGCGTATGTCACTCTGACAATACAACTGCATGTGTTAAAATATATATATATATTTTTAAGTTATTTTTACATTTTTGCAAGGAAGTAATTTACTGTGATTAATCATGATGAATTAGAATTCAAGTGTGATTAATCTGATTAAAAACATTGTCACTTGACAACACGAGTATTTTTATTTTTTAACAACTTTATAATATTGTTGTTGTTTTTTCAATTTGATTTAGTAATTGTTTTTAATACTAATAAATTAATATCAAAAAAATATTGTGGTGTTATTGAAAGTTAATACAAATTTTGCAAGCAAGTAAATTCATGATTGATCACAATTCAAAAATTGTGATTTGTAATATACATTTTTTATTTATTTATTCTCAAAAATTCTATAATAATTTATTTATGTAATTATTCGACAGTACGAGTATTTAATTTTTTTAAAACAATTTGTATAATCATTTATCTTTTCAAACTCGATTTAGTAATTATTTCTAATACTAGGAAGTTTATATTTCATAACATATTGAGGTATTTTTTAAGGTTAATTTAAATTTTGCAAGTAAATTGCTGTAATTAATCATAATCAATCACAATGCAAAGGTAGTGCTGTCGAATTAAATAATTTGACAGCACTACTTTTAATAAATCTTTACATTTAAAAAAAATGCTTATGCAAAATATTTAGGCTATTTTGTATGTGTTCTATAAGCGTGAGTAATATACCAACCTCTGCCTGGAATTTTCCTTTACTTATTACATTTGATTGTGGTTACTGTTTACGTACATATTATTCATAATTCCATGTAATCAATAGCAAGCCTATGAGACTATTATGACAATAAGTAGAATGGCTTTTTTCTGTTCCAGGGTCCATGGTGCCTTGGTGATTTAATAAAAAGTAAGTCATTTTTCTTTCTTATAATTAATAATTATTATTTATTTATTCATCTTATTGTTATGTTTGTGCCATAATTTAGATGTATTTTGCATTCAACTGCTAAATAAGTGAAACTACTGGTATTTTTTTTGCATTTTCATTCGCTGTAATGCGCGTCCAAAGAGAAATCATTAAATAGGAATTTCGAAGGGTCGTAAAGTGAATAGATGATTATGTAATTCCTCTGAGAGACACTGAGCCATTGAATGAGTCATATCTGTGCGTGCGTTCCCATTTAACTCTTCTTTGCACTATTTATTCACACAAATGAAATTACATCACATCAACATTGTGTGCATGCAAGTCGATTGAGTGGTTTTTTTGCACATTATTCTTTCACAAGACAGTAATTTCTTTTGGGAATGTTCCTAGATCATCATCAGTATCGGCTTATTCTTATGGAAAGTTAGAGATAGGGATGTGTACCACATTTGAACTGATACGATACCTGGTAATTGGTAACTCTCTGTATTTTTGTGTGTGTTCATGCTGTAATAAATATTAATTTGTTCAATGATAAAATAAACATTAAAATATTTAACATATAACAATGAGCTAATAATGCTAACTTTGCTGTCCAGTTGGTATAGCTTGTTTTCACAGACGTCTGAGTCCCATTTGTTAGTATACATTATTTCAGTTTGTCATAGGTGTGTTGCCGTAGTCAGGAAGTAGTCTTTGCCATTAAAGTTTCATTTTAAATTTTTTGTTAAGCCGTACAAAGTATTCAAACTGTAATGACTTGAGCTACTAAGATTCAAATAATAAAATGCAAACTATAGACACTATATTGCCAAAAGTATTTGGCCACCCATCCAAATGATGAGAATCAGGTGCCCTAATCACTTGGCCTGGTGCATAAAATCAAGCACTTAGGCATGAGGACTATTTCTACAAACATTTGTGAAAGAATGGGCCGCTCTCAGTGATTTCCAGCGTGGAACTGTCATAGGATGCCACCTATGCAACGAATCCAGTCGTGAAATTTCCTCGCTCCTAAATATTCCAAAGTCAACTTTATTATAAGAAAAGTGAAGCGTTTGGGAACAACAACAAGTCAGCCACCAAGTGGTAGGCCACGTAAACTGACAGAGAGCGGTCAGCGGATGCTAAAGCGCATAGTGCAAAGACTTTCTGCACAGTCAGTTGCTACAGAGCTCCAAACTTCATGTGACCTTCCAATTAGCCCACGTACAGTACGCAGAGAGCTTCATGGAATGGGTTTCCATGGCCGAGCAGCTGCATCCAAGCCATACATCACCGAAAAGCAAAGCGTGGGATGCGGTGGTGTAAAGCACGTCGCCACTGGACTCTAGAGCAGTGGAGACGCCTTCTCTGGACTGATCAGTCACGCTTTTCCATTTGGCAATCTGATGGACGAGTCTGGGTTTGGAGGTTGCCAGGAGAACGCTACAATTCGGACTGCATTGTGCCGAGTGTGAAATTTGGTGGAGGAGGAATTATGGTGTGGGGTTGTTTTTCAGAAGTTGGTCTTAGCCCTTTAGTTTCAGTGAAAAATAAAATAAATCAATTAAATCAGTTTTGATGAGCCCCTGAAGTCATCCAGGAGTTATATAAATACATAATGTCATTGTTGAATAGACAATATCTCTGATATTATTTATGACAGTCCAAATATATCAACATGCACGCAGACGGAGGAGTCTCTCTCCATCTTCGGTCTTTGCAGCGCACTTGCCTTCTTTCTCACAACCATTTGTGCGTAACTGTGCCACTTTGCATGTAGATGTCGAACTAAATACATATGAAAAAGGTTCCGCCTTGAGCACTAAATGACTACTTTTGCACCTTACCTCTCACTATTGTGGGCGTTTTGATAATCAGCATATATTCTGCATATACATGAAGACAGACACGCCAAATGGATTGCACTCTCTATTTTACTTAATTAAGAGACGCAATCCTCTGCACATAAATTTAGCAGCTGCGCTTAGCATGCACTATCAATTTTGCACTTGTTTTAATACATGCAAGCCTTTGGTAGATCAAACTGTAAGTATTGTATTTATTACACACTAGCTCAGGGGTGGGCAATTAATTTTTACTGGGGGCCGCATGAGCTACCCGAGCACTGCTGGAGGGCCACATCGACAATATTTCAATTAAATTTTGCTCAATATTATTTTTGATATATACCGTAAGATAAATAATAATAATAATAATAATAATAGTAATACTTAAACATAGTGTGTGTAACAGCATTCCATGACTAATATATATAAATGAACATTAATAATAAATGACAGTAAAATAAGCACACGTATGACTGAGGAGTCATAGTGTAACTTTGTGTGGTGTTTGAGTTGTCCGACTTTTTGTGTGGCCTTAAACGCACCAGTGGTTTAGTGCTATGCGTGTTGGTGACAGATGACAAGTTGGTTTTGGCCTGGTTTGTACAGCAGAAAATGACTAGTTTTTCGAGATATAATTGTTTTACTCATGTTTTTGGTGCGGTTATGTCCGAATATAAACAGTTTTGTTCAATAAAGTGATCGATATAATTCCTGTCCTCGAAGCATCTCGATAGACGTTACAATAATTGAACGGTGTTCAATTGAACGGTGTTGACGAACACCATTAGGGCCGCTTGTTGTCACTGTCACTCAAAGTTGCATTGCAAAATTCCATAGAATAAATATGTTTATTTTGTTTAGAATTCAGATGGGATTTGATTTGGTGCGCGGCATATACTTGCTGCGCGCAGCGGACGCTTGAGCAGTGCGCAATTGCGCAGGCACGCACCTTAGGTGAGGGGACGTTGCTTTGCAGTTCATGTGTTGTTGAAAACACGCCATTCCTCATCAACTTTTCTCTTTTTGGCGTCTCGGGTGTAAACCGTGCATCACTTGTCGCTGCATGTGCACCTTCACTCGCAGGTTACACACGGACACACGCCCATAAATAATACTTTTCAAAATAAAAGCAGCACAGTTGTATTGCGCGCAGGACATAGATGTTTTTTCAACTTTATTTTGTAATTGCAGTTGTTCACATTCACTCACAATCACGCATACGTCCACACGGAAGTAATACAAATAACGATTTTCAAAACAAAAGCAGCACCGTTGTATTGCACACTCGACATAGATACTTTTTAAAATTTATTTTGTAATTTATAATTGGCCTCACGCGGGCCGGACAGGGACGCACAAAGGGCCGGATGCGGCCCGCGGGCCGCAGAATGCCCAGGTCTGCACTAGCTATTAGATTGCAACATGCATCTTCGTTGTATTTTTGATTGACAAATCTGGAGGTGTTGAAATCGCCATGTAAAATCACCAATAGAAATAAGTAGCATGTATTGGCAAATCCAATGTAAATTAGCATCAAGCTAACTTGAAATGTGGAACGTTAAATTTGAGCGTTTTCTATCTTTTTTTAAGACAGTCCGCTACGTATACGCCTGTTTGTATGTGTACTACCATTTACTATTTGGCAGTGGCGGGCTGTGCGTTTCCCACCTAGGCATTCAGTGATGTCCGACTTCAATGATTACCTCTCAAAATACCATCATTGATGTCACCTCAACACCATTGCTGGATAAATACTATACTGAAACACATTTACACACTACTGGGAAGTGAATCACCACCAACAGTGCACAAAATGGGCTATTTTCTGGTGCATTTAAAAATCAATAAACCCGCATCAGCGATTAAAAGATATCTTATGTGGTACTGTCAAAATTTTAATTGTATAAAACATTAAACATGAAAAAAATAAAGAAATAAAATATTTGAACTCACAATTTGTAGCACACATTCAACGCCAGTGGTACCGCTCGTAGTCGGTTGATTCCAGGGGAAGTGGCGGGCATTTCCCCATTTCATCGCCGGGACAGCTGAGCTAGCTTCCGGGGTTGGCCGACATTGTCTCACAAGATGTAGTTTCTCTTTCAATATCCTTCTTGAAAATGGCCTTGCAAATATATATCTGCCATCTAATCAGCGTTTTGTTCTCCTTCTTTGTGGGTTAAAAAAAGTGAGTATTGGTGATTTCTCTGCTAGCCCGGTATGGCTACGATGCAACACTTTCTGCTTCAGTAAATTGCAACTTGTGATTGGATACTTTGGAATGACAAGTGAGAATCTAATCACAGTCTCGTTAACGTCAGGCTACCTAGATAGGCTACTGTCAACAACTTGTGATCTGATTGGCTATCGCAACTGTCTATCAACTGTATGTGTTCTGTTTGTTTACACTATGTTGTTTCAGAAGGCTGCGGCCAAATTCATAAAGCCCTGGCAACAAGCCAGCTGACTTCTGAATGGATAAAAGCTCTAACGTAAAAACAAGCAACACTTGAGCCTGACATGATGATAACATATTTTTATGTAGCTATGGAAAGTAAATTTGAAATACAATTTAGTTTGATTAATTTAAGATTTAATAATTAAATTCATCCGCTAACGGTCACGGATGTGGCTCTGCTAATCTGCATAGCACCGCCGCGGCTCAAACCAGTGAGTATCCAATCACAGGACGCATAAATGTCACGTTCAACGTGAGGCCAGCTAGAAGGCCTTACCGACAACAACTCCTGATCTGATTGGCTATCGCAATTTTCTATCAACTGCATGTGCCCGTTCAGTGCACAGGCATTGTTGATTCTGAAGGCTTCGGGCAGATTTGGTACAGCATGGCAACATAAACTAGCTGAATTCTGATTGGATAAAAACTCTAACCTAAAAACAACAGCACTGGAAGGAGCATAATATGACATGAAGAGAATAGGAATACTTTTAGATATTTAGGGAAAGTAAATCAAAAATTACTTTTATATTGAATTATGATCATGATTTCTGGTTATGTTAGGCCAGCAGAGAAGGCCTTGCTGGCCCTGACGACACACCACTGCTACAAGGTATGATAATAATATGTGGGTGTTGCCCCTCTCTCCTGGCTATTGTCAGATTAGTTTAATTGTAATAGAAACTACCCTCATAGGACGGACTTATGTCCTAATCAGCACTGTGATGAAACTCATCTCTCCGTGTGTGTCTATTTATTCTCGCTCTCATATGGCATGCACCTCCTTTGAGAGTGCTAATAAACTATAGATGCTGACAGTTTCATTTGCAGGATGCTCTGGGCTTGCGTGCAGTTGACTTAATTGGGTCTTTCTGTGTTATATTGCATGTTCGTACTGTACACATGCACGCGAAAAACATGTGTTAGGTTAATTTAGAACCTTCAAGGTAGGAGGTGTGGATGAAAGGTGTAATAAAAATGTCAACCCAGTCACATGGGAATGGAGAGATTGGCCATTTTTATCCAAGCCCTTCCCCTTTCTAATTCCTTCTACTTTCTCCTTCCCTCCGAATACTTTTATCCAAATAGATTGGCTAGATACATACAAAAAGATCCCTGATTTGAACAGAGGTGGCACTGCTGATCTACAAATACACATCGAGGGTCTTTCTCTTTTTACATAAGCCAAGCTTCCCTTTCCTCCTCGCTCAAATTGATGAATTAATTAATTTAACTCTTGCCCCCATTGTCATTTGTCTTCTCATGCACAAAAACAAAGTCTGCATCCCTCTTTCCTTTCCTTTTACTCGGATAGTGAATCACGCTCCTCGGCCTCCACTCTCTCTTACCGAAGTGAAGAACCCTTCAGTCTGGGGTTAGTTTAGTCATCTTGAATTAACTCAAATTTAACCGCGATTAATCGCAGATAGATATCATTTTTCATCTTTAATAAGTGTACTGTCGACAGATAATTTTCAGGTTTTTAATTACCATGACTGGACAATTAGTTTGGTTTAAAGAACCGTTTTTTAAACATTATGTTATGTACAACAAGGGGGAAGGAGACGGTACGACACAGGAAGTCATGCTCAACAGGGTTTATTGAGCTTTTGATGAGTGAGTGGAGTGTGTATGCTACTATGTGTGTGCATGCAAGATTATGTGCAGGAATTAAGATAGTATTTACCAGGAGTTTGTTGTTAGTGTGTGTTGGTTGTAGAGGCGAACAAGTCCAAAGGGGCTGGGCAGAAAGAGGTCCGTGATCCAAGCGTGAGGTCCGTGGGGCTGGAGAGAGGCGTCCTGAGGTCCGGGTCCAAAGCGAAGGAAGTCAAGGATCGAGGGAGGCAGTCAGGGTCCAGTGGGAGATCCAGAGAAGTGAGGCGAACATCACACTTCTAAGGCGACGGAGAATACTGCTGGAACAGAGAAATGACAGGGACAAGTCAGCACAAGGAGAGCAGACACAGGAGAGGAGCCAGAGACGCGAAGCTTACTGTGAAAAGAGAACTACGTTCCGGCGCTGGATCATCTGCTGCATTGGTCGTTATACTGCTGAGGCTCATCCGATCCATGTGCGCTGATTGCAGATTGCCCGTGGCCGTGTAGGGGGCGTGTCCGGCTGCTCTCTCAGCGGAGCTTCTTGCTGCTCCAGCAGCGGAGGGAATGACAGTATGCGCTTGCGCCGAAACACGTTAGCCTTTTTAAACAGCTCAACACAAAAAGGACAAACACCTTTTTAATGACAATAAAAAAAAATTACCTGCAGTGCATTGGTGTCTTGCCAGATATTGTATTTTTTAGGAATGCATAATTTGTATTCCTGCCCTTGCATTCAGAGATAGAGCTACACTTCCATATTTAGATACCAGTTTCACGCATTCATAACACAAAATGTGGATTGACATGATCATAGTTTGTCAAAGATGTTTGGTGATGTAATCTGTGATATTTCTACCCAAATAAAGGCTTCTGATATTCTGTACATTACATGTTGCACAAGTTAATTGTATTCATATTGCTGCATGATAATGTTTTAACTTTCTCTATTTAATAATAAAGTCTAATATTCAGCCTGCTAAACATTCTGTAATTGCGGACTATCAATCAGTACAGGTTATAAAAGAATATACACTTTATTTCAATCTGCCAGAAAACGTTTATTGGAGGTAGAAATATCAAAGATTACAATACAAAACATCTTTGACAAAGCTTGATCATAATGTAAGTTGATTTTTAATTTTGTTATGTAGTTCGACCGGATGTGACGCGGAGCGCTATTATTGTGAAGCCAGAAGTGTGTGATTGGTATGAAAAGAGGTGTCTTGACATGTTTTGACGTTGTTTCATCACAGCATGTCCGAAAAGGAGTAAGAACAAGCAGAGCTTATTTAATCTTACCCTTTTTTGTACCATAGCAACTTTATCCCATTTTTTTTTATCTGTTTCTAACAGAACAATGACTAAATAAATGAGTAAATAAATTAATATACAATAAGTAAGTAAACAAATATTAGTGACAAGAATAAACAATATTAAAGACTTCCAGCCTCTGTCTTTCATTCCTGCTGAGTTTATTATATTCCATCTTACTGAAACAGTCACAGTAGCAATCTACATTTAATGTTTTCAGTGCACTCAACTGTAACGTAAACACGGAAGTGAGGCGCATCTTCTCTACAAGCGGCAAATCGCTGCAGCACGCTTTCGCTCCAATGATGTCGTCTCACGGCGATCAGAGATAAAATTGTCTTGTCTTGTCGGTAGAACAACTTGGCTTTGGACCTGAGTTTTTCATAAAGTCCCCTATTGTTTTTGCATTTCTGCTAGCGATTTTCGAGCTTGTGGCTCAACGGTAACTGAACGCCATTACATTTCCCCACTCTACGGAATGGACCGAGGGTCAAAACGAAGTCAGGACACATGCTCGTTAAAAAATTAGAGCCGTTAAAGGAAGTTATAGTTAATGTGTTATTATCCCGTTAACTTTGACAGCCCTACAAATAATTAATGTTTGTTATTGAGAGCCTGGTTCTCTGAGTTTTAGACAGTTACAAGGTACAAGGTCCTCTTGACAAGTTTAAAAGATTGCAACCTTAAAGACATCTAATGGTTTGTACATACACACTCCCATAAATAATTACAGTAATAATGTACAAAAACAAAATGAGTTAAGTGTGCCAGGCAGGAGAATACATTTTGTAGTCACTGAAAAAGGACGTAATTTTTTTTGTTTTGTTTTTTTTTGTTTACTTTTTTCCCTTCGTCTATTCTTTCCTCTTCTGGTGGCAGTGCGTCACAGAAAAGGAAAGCCAAAGTTGACATTGTAAAAAACTTGGAAAGCTAGAAAAAGAAACTGGCAAAAACACGGAGTTTTATCCAACAATGCTGAGAAGGGTAGAGATAACTGCTAAATTGAAAGCTTAGGCGAAAAAGCATAATGTAATGAAAAAAAGATGGAATTTCTATAATAAGTGTCAATAATAATAATACAAAATGTTGTCGCTCAAAAATTTTCATTATGTCTGATTATTGAATATACTTTTCAGATTCTTACAGTCGAACAATATTTCGATATAATAGTTGGAATATTTTACCTTGACATGTATCAACAGTCATCTTCCTCAGAAGGGTCACCTGACCGCTCGACCCTATCAGCTGTTTTCATAGGTTAGCTTGAATATATTGTAGTTAAAAAAAACAAAAAAAATTATTTGTACACTTCAGCAGAAGTCTAAATAGAACCGCGTTGCAGCGGAAAGTAATCAGAAATTAGCAAGTAGATCAGCCCTTTGAGACACTTGTGATTTAGGGCTATATAAATAAACATTGATTGATGATTGATTGAGATTAGTGAATCAAAGAGAAAACAATATCCACACAATGTGAGGACAATGTCAGCCATCGACATGAATGAGTAGATTCTGTCGCGATTGCGCACGATACCTGGCCTCGTGTATCCGAGATGCAGAGACGGCAGGCGAAGTGCAGACAAGAAGGTCTTTTGATTGATACTAGGCAGACAAAAATCCAACGGCAAACCATCAACATTAGTCAACAAACCAGTGTTGCAAGGAAGGTGACAATGGCAGATAAACCCTCCGGATTATTGATCAGGGGCAGGTGAGCCACCTCATCACTAATCAAGAGCAGGTGAGGTACAGAAAACAGAAAATGATGCAGTAGGTTAATGCATAAATAAGCAACCATTAAATACATATTAATAATATTTAAATATAATACTAAATTCAAAATAATAATATTATTAAAGATGCATAAATAACTATTTATAATCAAATCCTAGCCCTTGAACTGAATCGTGATGGCAAAAGATTCGATAGTTTAACCACTGAAGGAGGTTTTAATGAGTAGATAGACGGAATGTCCATGTCAGATAAAAAACCCTCAGGTTTCTCTGCAATGCATCTTTACGAGCAACGATGTCAGGCACTTGACCTCTGCGTCAAGTTAAAGCCTGTGCTGTCACGCGGAGTAAGTTGAGTTGACAAGCAAAGTGCTGCTCGATGCACAACACACCCAAAGACAAAATGTAAAGTTATAATGTGTCCACGCGGCTGCCATGGCTGTGCATCACTGTGATGGAGTGACAGGAGGTGGGTGGCAGGGAGACAGGAAACAGACACCTTTCCTTCGGTCCCCATCTAACAGGTGACAGAAACACACCTTGCTGACTTCCACTACAAGGACAACACATACAGTATATATGTGTAGAATAATCTACTATGTGAGTCAGTGACGTGCAGCCAGGGGAGGCAGGTGAGGCGGGGCCTCACGTGCCATCATGGAAAGAAAAAAATGTAAAAAGAAAAAAAAAAATTAAATTGTTACATGTATCCAGTGATTATACTATAAAGTTATTTTCCATTTAACTTCACCAGTTTTAGATTATTTTTATTCAAAATCGCTGAATTTTCACATTTGCCGTTCAAATACTGAGAAGAGACTGGCGGTGAGTCACCAGCCAGTTGAGCCTCGCCATGGATTGTGCAATGACTCTGCTAACTGCTGGCCTGTTGCCTACATAGCCTATTGCTATATGAATTATACTATACATTTCCATAGTTTAGTTAGCTGAGGTATATAATGTACAGTGTATTTTGTCAACAACTGTATGTGTGTAACGTATTTCTTGTGCTGAGCAATCATAAAACAGCTGCGAAGACGCACTGGGTGAGGCTCGCAGTAATCCCGCCTCCTGGTGGTAGAGGGCGGTAGTGATCCCAGAGATCATTCTTGCGACTACTCGGCTGCAGAAGAAGTGACAACAAGCAGCAACAGTTAGCAGCGATCGTTTATTTTTTCCTCTCGCCTGAACTTTTAACATGGAGGATTACATATCTGGGCAGCACGGTGGCAGAGGGGTTAGTGCGTCTGCCTCACAATACGAAGGTGCTGAGTAGTCTGGGGTTCAATCCCAGGCTCGGGATCTTTCTGTGTGGAGTTTGCATGTTCTCCCTGTGACTGCGTGGGTTCTCTCCGGGTACTCCGGCTTCCTCCCACCTCCAAAGACATGCACCTGGGGATAGGTTGATTGGCAACACTAAATTGGCCCTAGTGTTTGAATGTGAGTGTGAATGTTGTCTGTCTATCTGTGTTGGCCCTGCGATGAGGTGGTGACTTGTCCAGGGTGTACCCCGCCTTCCACCCGATTGTAGCTGAGATAGGCTCCAGCGCCCCCGCGACCCCAAAGGGAATAAGCGATAGAAAATGGAAGGATTACATATCTAAAATAAAACAGTTTTCTAAACTGGACTTTCAATCGAAGCAGGAGGTAATAATCAAAGGAAGATCTCCATCGATACAGAGAGACTTTTAAAACTGAAGAAAGATAAGGAAGACTTCTATAAACAAGTTATCGATGCTTTTGTTCAAAAGGAGCGGCGCATGGACTTCATTTATAAGTAAAGGTAAGACCATAATAATTTTTTTTTAATTAAATGTGCTTTTTTGTGTGCTACAGTTTGTATGTATAAAGTTAAAGTTAAGTTAAAGTACCAATGATTGTCACACACACTAGGTGTGGTGAAATTTGTCCTCTGCATTTGACCCATCCCCTTGCTCACCCCCGTGGGAGGTGAGGGGAGCAGTGGGAAGCAGCTGCGCCGCGCCCGGGAATCATTTTTGGTGATTTAACTCCCAATTCCAGTGCCAAGCAGGGAAGAATGCTGGTATGAGCATTTAAACATAACCCGTTAACTGCTGCCAATCAAATGGTGAATAAGATACTCTTTAGGGTTCACATGTTTGTAAATCTGACTGTGATGAAGTCAGTGCCTCACCAGCCATGAACCTCACCGCACGTCACTGATGTGAGTTCACTGTTTATTCATCTCTGCCATTAACGTCCGATTTTCATTGCGTGCTTTGTTTCTTTGGGAGCTCACGTAAACACGAACCTTTCCTAAATTGTGTTTACTGTTTTAAATGACGCAATCTCAGACGTGGTTTAACTTAGTACATTCAAGTTACAGCAGACTGATGATGGAGATTTTTTTTTAAGCAACCGTAAGAGTTAACCGTCTGTTTTGCAGCAATTATTTTAAAAGGACTTTCGGATCCATAGGTCAACTTTGTGTTGTTTTGTTTATCCTATCTTACTCAGAAAGCCACTTCTGCAAAACACACCTTTCAAACATAAGTGGATGTATCAGTGTTTATTGTGTGTATCCTCACTGGACCTGTGTAATGGCACATAATAGCAGGCTATTGTCAGTGTATTAGCAAATGTGCAATTTAATTAGATAAATACAGTGATGTGCAAAATTATTTGGACAGTGGAGTTTTTAAGATTTGTTTCTATATATCATTACAAGGGATTTTTTTTTTTTTTTTTTTTTTTTTTTTTACAAACAGAGAACTTCTTACATTCTTTAGTCTGGACCCCAGGATGCAGAGCAAGCTGTTACGGTACAGCAGGGGAAGGAGACGGCACAGATGCAGGGACGTCGTTTAACTCTATTTGTTATCACAAAGGAATGAGGTGTGTAACTAATCCAAAATATGTGTGGTGCGACTATGTGTAGTGATTATCTGAGGAGTGTTACCAGGAGTGTTGAGCGAGGTGCGGAAGTCCAGGGAGGGAAAGGCAAGCTTAGAGGTCCAGGGACAGGCAGGAAGTCAGGGGCAGGAGCGAGGCGTTAAGGTCCGTGTTCAGGCGGGAGGTACGTTTTCTATTGTACTCAAAGAACAATTTCAGAAAGTAAAAATTAAAAGGCGTTAAACATGCTGGGCTTTTCTTGTTGAACTTAAAGAACAATATAAAATTGTATTTATTACCTGCAGTCTCCCATAATCTCAGATTAGATTAAAATAGAATAGAATAGTTTATTGACATTGTATTAAATGCTTCATGATTTATTGTTGCCACTCTTGGTTTGGCTTTGAGACAAATACAATTATTAGTAAATACTAAAAACATATCAGGTAAAACACATATGGTTAAAAATAAAACACAAATTGCGCTAATAATTGGCAGCAAGCCAACCAGGTGTGTGCGGCGTCTACGTATCTACATGTGCACAGCAGTGGAGCGAGGTAACTATACCTGTATTATGATCTGGAAGGATGTTGGGTGGATCTTACAGAGTTCACTGTTTATGTCGCAAGATATCTGATGCCTGATTGGAACTCACATTTTTGTTCGCAAAATAAGCAAAAAAATACCAGAGTGATGGCCCGTATCTAAAAAATAAATACAATCCGAGGTACCCCTGTATATTGCTAAATTGTTCACAAAGGGAATAAATACTTGCAGTTAAAAAGCCAAAACATTTGATTGAGAGACAATATTACTTTTTGCTTTTGTTTATTTTTCACTATTGAATTTATTTTGCTCAAATAATATTGTTTCACAAAATAAATTGTATTTTATTATGTTTGTTGTACTTGTCCAGGGTGTACCCCGCCTTCCACCCGAGTGCATCTGAGTTAGGCTCCAGTACCCCCCGCAACCCCAAGAGGGACAAGCGGTAGAAAAATGGATGGATGGATGGATGGATGGATGGATGGATGGATGGATGGATGGATGGATGGATGGATGGTTTGTTGTTTGTCTCATATTCCTGTATGTATATATTGTTGGATTATTTGTAGATAATATTCTTAAATGTTTTTGCCTAAAGTCTGTCACAAAATTTTCCGAATTAGAATTTTTAAAGTACGGGACATTTTTCCAAAAAAAGGGAAAAATGTAGAAAAATAAAGGCAATTATTTAAAAAAGAAAATGTCTCATTAAGAAAATAGAATAAAATATGCACTTCCATCTTGCCTATAATTTAAGCCTACAGTATTCAATCAAATATGTATGCACTGATTTTAAAATGTTTCACATTATTATTATTTTTTTTATAAAGGACTTTGATTTAAAAAAATTCCTCCAGATTCGAATTTCTCTCTTCTAACAAATGTGCATTCTTGTACGTGTTTTTTTTCTTTCTATTGTGTTTATATAACAACTGTCATTTTGAACGCACTAATTGAGAAAGCCGCGTCACCAATAGGAGAAATGTCATTAAACAACATCAAGTGTGTGAGGAAAGAGCAAGGCTTACTGCAGTCTTCACTCTGCACGTAGAATCTTTTATTACATGTATCCATTATGTAAACTCTTGAATAAGCTTTTGAATATTTCCATCATCTATTAATGAACTATAGAAGAGTCCTCATATCAATACACATGAGGGAAGCGGGCTACGCTGTCAGTTTATCTGTAACATATTCACCAGTTAGCGTCAACCTTGTAATTGAATTTGATGAGACGTCAGCATGGTGATGACATGATTGATTTGCACTGCACACACACTGCATCACTTTATTTTTACCCATTTGTTAATTACTGGTGTTTATGTTTGTGTGTGCAATGCACAGAAGAACCACTTAATGTCTTTAAATTCCTTGGTTGATCTGCCTTCATACGCCACCACAATTGATTTGAGGTAAAGCATATGCCTAAATGTTCACTGAGTGTCTCAATTCAACTTTTTCACTTCCAATACCGATATTGTAGCCTCGAGTATTATTGGTAGCCCAAATCATACCTACTTGTATTATTTTGTAGTGTGGAATGTTCGAAAATGTTTGCTCAAGTGCAATTACTCAAAATGATGTAACAATTGCAGGTAAGTATGAAAAACACTAACCTATTTATTATTAACCGTCTGAAATGGATTTATGTTGTCTTTAATTTGAAGTGGATTGAAACTCATGACGCAAACAGTTGGATGATGCAGACACGTTTGTTACTAAATACTTTCTAATATTGCCCTAAAGACTGTAAGTATTATGCAACTATAAGAATTTGATGTGTTCATTTTGACAAAAATCTTATTTTAGACTTTATTATTTAATTAATGACACTCATTATGTATATCTAGCTTGTGTGCTGTTGCGTGTTTAACCGTTGTTTCGCTGCTAGCTCCTAGTAGCCTATAGCCGACCATGTTTTATTTTTGTAAATGACTTCAATAAAATATACTGAACAAAAATGTAAACGCAACACTTTTGTTTTTGCTCCCATGTTTCATGAGTTGAACTCAGATGTAAAACTTTTACTATATACACAAAAGATCTATTCCTCTCAAATATTGTTCACAAATCTGTCTAAATCTGTGTTAGTGAGCATTTCTTCTCTGCCAAGATAATCCATCTCACCTCACAAGTGTGGCATAGCAAGATGCTGATTAAACAGCATGATTATTGCACAGGTGTGCCTTAGGCTGCCCACAATAAAAGACCACTCTGAAATTAGAGGTTTTGCTTGATTCGGGTCTGGGGGGTCAGGAAATCAATCAGTGTCTGGTGTGACCATCATTTGCCTCACACACATCTACTTCGCATAGAGTTGATCAGGTTGTTGATTGTTGCCTTTGGAATGTTGGTCCACTCCTCTTCAATGGCTGTGCCAAGTTGCGGGTTATTGGTAGGAACTGGAACACGCTGTCGTATATGCCCATCCACAGCATCCCAAACATGCTCAATCGGTGACATGTCTGGTGGGTATGCTGGCCATGCAAGACCTGGGATGTTTTTTTAAGCTTCCAGGAATTGTGTAGACACCCTTGCAACATGGGGCCGTGCATTTTCATGCTGCAACATGAGGTGATGGTCTCGGGTGAATGGCACAACAATGGGCCTCAGGAAAATGCCATTAATAAAATGCACTTGCGTTCGTTGTCCATAACATATGTTTGCCCATAGCTTAACCCAGAGGTGTCCAAAGTGCGGCCCGGGGGCCATTTGCGGCCCGCAGCTAATCGTTTACCATTCATACATTCTGCAAAAATTGCAAAATTGATAGTATTGCAAAAATAAAAAAAAACATTTAAAAAAAGTGGAATGAGAAATCTAACGAGAAAAAGTTACAATGTTGACACAAAGCTGCCATGCAGGCAGTTTTTTTTTCTTTTGTCTTTGTTTATTTTTTTTGCCATTGCTCAAAAAAAAAAAGACAAAACATCTCTGTTACAATGAATTATTACTTAAAAAATGTCACTTTAAAATGTTTTATGTGGAAAAAATATTGCATATATTGTGTGATTGCCATAAAAAAACATCAAAGTTTTATTTGTCAAAAGAGCATAATACAACAAAATAATAGTTCAAATGTAAAATCGACAGATATATCTGAAGTTGATCTCGTAATTTAAATGTTAAAAGTAAAAAAAACCTAATAAAAATGTATCACTTTATGAGTGGGGGACCTTTTGGATCGATAATATATTTAGTCGGATTTTATTTAACATTTCACTGTGATTACTCAAAAATATTAAATAATTAAAATCAATGGTGTCCTGCATTATTGATCTTTTAGGGCTCTAATTACTAAATACTGCATATTTCAGTTTTACTATAAAAAACAAAGTTGTCTTTGACAGAAAAGGCATAAAACCTTTTTTTTTTTTTTTTTTTACTTTATATCAACCTGAAGTTGATATAGAGATTTACTGTAAGCGTTAAATAAAAAATAATAATAATTTGACTTATTTTTTACATTTTAATGACTGAGACCCTTTATGGTCCCCGGGAGCCCTAAAGGTTAAAAAAAAAAAATCCATATATTTTGTTAAGGTTTGAAAATGAAAAATATCAAAATTGCCCCCGCATGCTTACATTTTTCCGTGTGCGGCCCTCAGTGGAAAAGGTTTGGACACCCCTGCCTTAACCCCACCCGATTCACAACGTTGACATCATCAAACCGCTCTCCCACACAATGACACACACGCTGTCTGCCATCTGCCCCGAACTGTGAAAACGAGGATTCATACGTGAAGAGAACACCTCTCCAACGTGCCAGACGCCATCGAATGTGAGTATTTGCCCACTCAAGTTGGTTCCAACGACGAACTGCAGTCAGGTCGAGACCCCGATGAGAACGACCAGCATGCAGATGAGCTTCCCTGAGACGGTTTCTCACAGTTTGTGTCCGGGTGGCTGGTCTCAGAAGATCCTGGAGGTGCACCCGTTGGATGCGGAGGTCTTGGGCTGGTGTGGTTACACGTGGTCTGCAGTTGTGAGGCTGGTTGGATGTACTGCCAAATTCTCTGAAACGCCTTTGGAGATGGCTTATGGTAGAGAAATGAACATTCAATTCCCGAGCAACAGCTCTGATGGACATTCCTGCAGTCAACATGCCAACTGCACGCTCCCTCAAAACTTGTGGCATCTGTGGGATTGTGCTGTGTGATAAAACTGCACATCTAAGAGAGGCCTTTCATTGTGGGCAGCCTAAGGCACACATGTGCAATAATCATGCTGTTTAATCAGCATCTTGATATCCCACACTTGTGAGGGGGAATGGATTATATAGGCAAAGAAGAAATAGGTCAAAAACAAAAGTGTTGTGTTTATAATTTTGTTCAGTATATTATATCCTGTAAGACTGCTGGTTGGATTGCCCCCAATGAATGTTTGCCTGGAGTCGCAAGAGACTCTGCTTGTGATGAAAGTGCAGTTATTAAATAGGCTGCGACATCAAACTAAAGCAATCACTGCAGTGCCCCTATGTGCTTGTGACATGTGATTGACGGAAAGTTAATTTCACTTGCAATCTTCCTGTCCAAGAAACACACATCATGAGTTGTTTAAATGTAAATAATAAGCATTCAACCCAAACTGATATTTATTCTATGTTGAAGAGGTTTATTTAGCCTACTGATGTGTATTTATAAATGGTTGATTTATATAGGCTAACAATCCATATAACACGTTACAGATGACGTCACGCTAACATCACGTGACACCTCTGATGAAGGCTACAGAAGCAAGGTAGCCGAAACTTGTCAGGTACAAAACTTTACCTTACTAGCCTATATAAATCAACCATTTATAAATTAATATTTATTCTACATGGAATATTTAGCTCACTTTCCCTCACATTTATAAAACCTTTCTCATATTTACTTAGTTTTCTTCACATTTGAAGTAAATATTGAATGGGGAATTTACATTTTAACACTAAATGTTAAATCTGAATCTAAATGTTAAATGTAGATGTTTAACATGGAAACAGTGGGATAATTGTGATTGTACACTTGGCGAGACATTTGGATGTAACATTTACCAATTATATTTAACATTTACATTGAGATGTAACATTTACATTTTGATTTACCATTTGGATGTTGATGTATCATTTACTGTAATTTTATATTTCACATTACATTTATATTGAGCATTTAGATTTAACATTTACATTCAATATTAGACTTAGACTTAGACTTCATTTTATTGTCATTCAAATTTGAACTTTACAGTACAGATAAGAACGAAATTTCGTTACATAAGCTCATGGTAGTGCAGGATAAAAAAGCAATAAGGTGCATATATAAATAAATAAATAGGTTACTGTACAGATAAATATATTGCACTTTTTCACATGCATCCACGTTTATGTATGTATGTTATATTGTCTTTTTTATTCCAGTGAGTTAATCCATTTTGGGGGGAGTTGAGGGGATAATTATGATGCGTTCAAGAGTCTTACGGCCTGAGGGAAGAAGCTGTTACAGAATCTGGAGGTTCTGCTTCGGAGGCTGCGGAACCTCTTTTTAGAGTCCAGCAGTTTGAATTGAACATTTATATTTAACATTGAGATGTAACAATTATTCACTATTTAGATTCGACCTCAAATATGAAGAACATAAGAAAAATGATAAAAATAAGAAGAATGTGAGAAAAGTGATATAAATGTGAGAAAAGCAGGCTAAATATTCTAAGTACATCTGTTTTAAAAGTGTGGTAGATTTTTACATTTGGCACCCCATACTATAACATTGTTGGTCTAAAGCACTGACAGTGGTATGCAGGCTTCATCTAGTGGTACGCCCAAAAAAATCACTCAATTAAATATTGTATGTGCAATTAATGTTGTTTGATTCATAATTTAAGTACAGTGTTTTACAGTATTTTGCTTTATTCAAACACAGTGTTCCTGTTCAAACTGTGTGTAATGTTACAGTGGCCAAGAATATTAGTGCCTGAGACTGGAAGTCTCTGCAGAGAGTGGTGGACTCCTTATCCTCCTATCCAGGAAATCGCAAAAAGCCGCTGCCTGACCAGGGCTCAGAAAATCTGCAGAGACTCCTCCCACCCCCACCAAGGACTGTTTTCACTGCTGAACTCTAGAAAGAGGTTCCACAGCCTCCGTAGCAGAACCTCCAGGTTCTGTAACAGCTTCTTCCCTCAGGCCATAAGACTCTGGAACGCATGATAATAATCCCCTCAATTCCCCCCCAAAAACGGATTAGCTCACTGGAATATAAAGACAATATAACATACATCCATAAACGTGGATGCATATGCAAAAGAGCAATATATTTATCTGTACAGTAATCTATTTATTTATATCTACACCTTATTGCTCTTTTATCCTGCACTACAACAAGCTAATGCAACAAAATGTTGTTCTTATCTGTACTATAAAGTTCAAAATGATATGAATAATAAAAGGAAGCCTAAGTCCAAGACTAAGTCTATTAAATATTTATTGAATAAAACATCTGCCTTATTTTAATAAATACTTAGGCTTCAGTGACGTGCAGTCAGGGGAGTCAGGTGAGGCGGGGCCTCACATGCTATCATGGAAAAAAAAAAAAAGTAAAAAAAAATATAATAATAATTAAATTGTTATATGTATCCAGTGATTATACTATAAATTTATTTTCCATTTAACGTCACCAGTTTTAGATTATTTTTATTCAAAATCGCTGAATTTTCACATTTGCCGTTCAAATACTGAGAAGAGACTTGCTGTGATCAGCAGCCAGTTGAGGCACGTCACTGAGTTGAGCCTCACATGGATTGCGCAATGACTCGGCTAACTGCTGGCCTGCTGTGCAGTGAGACCGTATTGCTATATGAACTATATTATACATTTCCATAGTTTAGTTAGCTGAGGTATATAATGTACAGTGTATTTTGTCAACAACTGGTGTGTGTGTAATGTATTTCTTGTGCTGAGCAATCATAAAACGGCTGTTCGTGTTGGAGGAGTTGTGAATGACTGCTGGGCCACAACATTAGGTACACCTGCAGACTGCAGCACGGATTTCATATTTCATTCATTCACAACTCCTCCAACACGAACATTATTGTTTTTGCACTTTTTGGCTTCTTATTAAATACATTTTTTAAATAGATTCAATCTTGCACGTGGAAAGTTTAAGTGTGGGTTTTAGTTGATATAACACTCCCGTCAGGGGGTGCATTCTACGACGGGGGTGCATTAATCCAGCACAACAGCGGCGCATGGACTTCATTTATAAGTAAAGGTAAGACCATAATAACTTTTTTTTAATTAAATGTGCTTTTTTGTGTGCTACAGTTTGTATGTGTAAAGTTAAAGTTAAGTTAAAGTACCAATGATTGTCACACACACACTAGGTGTAATGAAATTTGTCCTCTGCATTTGACCCATCCCCTTGTTCACCCCCTGGGAGGTGAGGTGAGCAGTGGGCAGCAGCGGCGCCGCGCCCGGGAATCATTTTTGGTGATTTAACCCCCAATTCCAACCCTTGATGCTGAGTGCCAAGCAGGGAAGAATGCTGGTATGAGCTTTTAATCATAACCCGTTAACTGCTGCCAATCAAATGGTAAATAAGATACTCTTTAGGGTTCATATGTTTGTAAATCTGACTGTGATGAAGTCAGTGCCTCACCAGCCATGAACCTCACCGCACGTCACTGTTAGGCTTACTCCATCCATCCATCCATTTTCTACCACTTGTCCCTCTCTGGGGCAGAAGGCGGGGTACACCCTGGACAAGTCGCCACCTCATCGCAGAGCCAACACAGATAGACAGACAACATTCACACTATCATTCACACACTAGGGCCAATTTAGTGTTGCCAATCAACCTATCCCCATTGCTACTATATTTAAATGGTGGTCATTATGGTGATACTTGGAGAGCCAAGTGTTTTCTGAGGTGGTACTTGAGAACCACTGCTCTAAAGAAAAATGTTTAAGTCTTTGCTGCAGTTCTGCTAACAATAACAACTAGCATCATGTTTCTTCCAACGTTCAACACTCATACCCAGATAGAAATAATTAGCTATCCCCTAAGCTCATTTGTTATGCAGACATGCAAACATAATTACTGACCAAACTCAAACATGTGTACAGAATTTAACGAGTGCTTTTGCAGGGTCCACACTTTGTTGAGTCATAATCTTTTGTGTAAGCAAAAAGTTACCTATTTACCTTTGGTGCGTAATTAATTCATAAGGCACTTTTTATTTACACGTAAATAACAACCTGGCAGGCTGCAAATACAATTAGCAGTTATTGATGGTGACATTAGTGAATGTGTTGTATGAATACATCAAAGAAACACCTTGTTCTCGGTGCAGAATGACACCATTTCAAATGAAGTAAAGAAGTTCATGAAATACATCCCAGACCCGACATGATTTATTAACCATATTATTTGTAAGTACACAGGAACCTCAGAAGTTAAACACCTGTACTGCTAACAAAGTTTGAGGTCATGCGAGATATCAGCGAGCCAGCATTAGTTTATAGCTAGAAAAGGACATAACTAAAATTATTTGTAAAAAAAAAAACGTGACAGAGCGTGACACCAAACCGAATAGGTCAATACCATCAGCCCAAGACGTTAAAATAATACTTAAATGGCGACATGTATCCAAAAAAATATGGAGAAGCTGCTGATGGTGTGTTTGACTGAGAAGCAGCTAGAAATAATCCACTCGCCAAGGTAAATGCTGTACATTATTATTACATTACTACATACAATTACTGTACTTGTTTGTAGTACATTCTACTGCATTGTTTTTAACACAAAATTGGGCAACACTAATTAAATTGAATTCAATTTATTTCAATGGGAGATGTTGATTTCAGATACAAGTGTTTTGAGTTAAGAGCTTCATCACAAAACCGAATAAAGCTTGTAAGTTGAAGTTGAAGTACCACTGATAGTCACACACACACACACACTAGGTGTGGTGAAATTAACCTCTGCATTTGACCCATCCCCTTGTTCCACCTCCTGGGAGGTGAGGGGAGCAGTGAGCAGCAGCAGTGGCCGTGCTCGGGAATCATTTTGGTGATTTAACCACCAATTCCAACACTTGATGGTGAGTGCCAAGCAGGGAGGTAATGGGTCCCATTTTTTATAGTTGAGGTACTATTGTAGTTTGGAAATATTTCCCCTCCCTTCTCACACAAAGAACAATTCATATTACTGGCTTGTGCAGACTTTATTCAGGAAACCTAAAACAAACTTCTTGTTTTTTCAATCAAAATGAAGCAGAAAATAGGAGAGTAACCGTTTTTCTCAGTGACACCGAATGACTGTTACATTTCATCACAAATATGTGAGTATTCAAGCGCTCAAAATGATAAACTACAGTAGATGTGGATTAATGTTCATATCAATTACAGTGAAAGTTGAGATACTTGATACTCACTGAAGGGTAATGTGTTATTTTCTAACAACATTGTAAACTATATGTTGTTTTCGTTTCTGCCATAAATTCCGAACTATAAGCCACTAATTCTATTTTATGCTTTGAACCCAGCTGCTTATAAAGCCATGTGGTTAATTTATTGATTATTCTTCGCTGACGGCCATAATACAAATAGTTAAAAAAAAAAAACACAAGCAAAGACACTAAAAAGGTGTGGTGCTGTTTGTGCTATGGCGCCATCTTTTAGTCAAGTTCGCTCACTGCAGGTGTTGCGAGGTGAACGTCTACAACCTTTCTGGGCCCTAGATCCCTGGCCTCGTGTTACGGTTCAGTGGAAAAGAAGAAGACGGGACAGAGGCAGGGACGTTGTTTAGCTCTAGGCGTATTTATTAATATAATAAAATAACATGTGTAATAAAACAAACTATGTGTTGTGTTAAACTGAGTGTTACCAGGAGTTGGTGAAGGTGCGTGTTGAGCGAGATGCGGAAGTGCAGGGAGGGCAAGGCAAGCTCGGAGGTCCGTGGACAGGGGAGAGGTTAAAGGCAGGGGCGAGGCGTCGAGATCCAGGAAGGCAGCGAGGGAACCAGAGGGAATTCGGGGAGACGAGACACACAGCTCGAAACCAGGAAACGGAGGAACGCTGCGGGATGACGACGCAGGACGCAAGACGATGAGCATAGAGGAGGAGAAACACATAGAGAGCGAATGCACATAGGGAGAGACGTGTAGGCCAGTGGTTCTTAACCTGGGTTCGATCGAACCCTAGGGGTTCGGTGAGTCTGCCTCAGGGGTTCGGTGGAGCCTCCGCCGCGGAGGTCCAGACACACCCGACTCATCGTGTGAATAAAAACTTCTCCGTATCGGCGTATTATGGATACCCTCAAACAATGTTCCCTCTAAAAGTGGAGCACATGTGAGAACACCTGTCCCAAACCTGACTAAATAACAAATTAAATGTTTTATTATTATAATCAAATGACAGCTGTCATTTCCATGAGATTATTTTCCAATATAAGTGTTTTGGCCCACTTACAATGACAATAACAAAAAATATTGTTTTTCGTGAGCTGTGTACTAGTATTGTATGTCTGGGTGGAAAAAAAAAATTATTTGCAACTCAAGGCTTTTATTCGGCAATAATACACGTCTTAGCTGTTGCCACATTTCGTTTGGCTCAAACTTTTCGGTAGGAGAAAAAAAAAAAAACATTTCGCAATTGATAGAAAATATGAATTGCCATGTAATTTTTAAGCTTGTTAACTTGCTAAAAATGAAAAAAGTCAAGGTGTTCCATTTGCCAATAATACATACATTTGTTGTTGCTACATTTAGTTTTGCTCAAACGTTACATGTAAAAAAACAAAACATTTTGCAGTTAACAGATAATACGAAGTTCCGTATAAATTTAAAGCGTATGTTTATTGTGCTCCTCATTCCTTGTTGACAGATACTTCTCTATTTCTGGCAGCAAATCAACAAATCTTTGCTGCACTTTGCCAGGAATAAGCCAGGAAACACCAGCATAGAGAATTAGGTCACCATAAATTGCGTCAAGCTCATCCATTAATGCCTTAAATAGGCGATGTTGAAGAGGTTTGGCTCTAATTGAGTTGATCAGTTTGACGACAGGTGTCATGACGTGAAAAATCCAAGATTTTGCCAACTCAGTGGCCTTGTGGTTAGAGTCGTGATCGTGAGTTCAAACCCCGGCCGAGTCATCCCAAAGACTATAAAAATGGGACCCATTACCTCCCTGCTTGGCCCTCAGCATCAAGGGTTGGAATTGGGGATTAAATCACCAAAATGATTCCCGATCGTGGCCGCCGCTGCTGCTCACTGCTCCCCTCACCTCTCAGGGGGTGGAACAAGGGTGATGGGTCAAATGCAGAGAGTAATTTCACCACACCTAGTGTGTGTGTGACTATCAGTGGTACTTTAACTTTAACTTTAAAGGCCTACTGAAATGATTTTTTTAAATTTAAACGGGGATAGCAGATCCATTCTATGTGTCATACTTGATCATTTCGCGATATTGCCATATTTTTGCTGAAAGGATTTAGTATAGAACAACGACGATAAAGTTCGCAACTTTTGGTCGCTGATAAAAAAAAGCGTTGCCTACACCGGAAGTAGCGTGATGTCACAGGAGGTAGGATTCCTCACAATTCCCCGTTGTTTACAATGGAGCGAGAGAGATTCGGACCGAGAAAGCGACAATTACCCCATTAATTTGAACGAGGATGAAAGATTTGTGGATGAGGAACGTTAGAGTGAAGAACTAGAGAGGCAGTGCAGGGTGTATCTTTTTTCGCTCTGACCGTAACTTAGGTACAAGGTCGCATTGTATTCCACACACTCTCCTTTTTCTATTGTGGATCACGGATTTGTATTTTAAACCACCTCGGATACTATATCCTCTTGAAAATGAGAGTCGAGAACGCGAAATGGACATTCACAGTGACTTTTATCTCCACAACAATACATCAGCGAAGCTCTTTAGCTACTGAGCAAACGTGATAGCATCTGGTTCAAATGCAGATAGAAACAAAATAAATAAATCCCTGACTGGAAGGATAGACAAAAGATCAACAATACTATTAAACCATGGACATGTAACTACATGGTTAATAATTCTCAGCCTGGCAAAGCTTAACAATGCTGTTGCTAACGACGCTGAAGCTAACTTAGCAACTTAGCAACCGGACCTCACAGAGCTATGATAAAAACATTAGCGCTCCACCTACGCCAGCCAGCCCTCATCTGCTCATCAACACCCGTGCTCACCTGCGTTCCAGCGATCGACGGCGCGACGAAGGACTTTACCCGATCATCCGTGCGGTTGGCGGCTAGCATCGGCTAGGCGTCTGCTATCCAAGTAAGTACTCCTTGTTGTGTTGCTACAGCCAGCCGCTAATACACCGATCTCACCTACAACTTTCTTCTTTGCAATCTCCATTGTTCATTAAACAAATTGCAAAAGATTCACCAACACAGATGTCCAGAATACTGTGGAATTGTTCGATGAAAACAGAGCAGTTTGTATGGTGACACATTGGGTACGAATACTTCCGTTGCCGTTGTGACGTCACGCGCATACGTCTTATCCAAAGGAGTTTTTCAACCGGAAGTTTAGCAGGAAATTTAAAATTGCACTTTATAAGTTAACCCGGCCGTATTGGCATGTGTTGCAATGTTAAGATTTCATCATTGATATATAAACTATCAGACTGCGTGGTCGGTAGTAGTGGGTTTCAGTAGGCCTTTAACTCAGGCCTGCTGATGAATGATACAATGGTAACCAGTGTTGGGACTAACGCGTTACTAAGTAACGCGTTACTGTAACGCCGTTAGTTCCGGCGGTAACTAGTAATCTAACGCGTTATTTTTTTATATACAGTAACTCAGTTACCGTTACTGCATGATGCGTTACTGCGTTATTTTACGTTATTTGTATGTAGTATCGGCTAGAAACTGAAGATCTGAGTGTGTTTTATTGGAGCGCTCCGGTGGAAAAGAAGAGGCGTGCTTTCCCCCACCCACAGAAAGCAAGCCTCCCCGCAGGGGAGACGTTCCTCCAGAGCCGTACTTCGGTCTAACAACCTTCACTTTACTCGGAAGAGAGTCTTTACAGCTGAGGGTGAATGACGAGCCCGGCGGTTTGTTGCAACTTTGTGACTTTATTGCACGCAGCCATCCACCAAGCTAGAGCACCTGCACGCACTCACTGTCGCCGCTCCCTCACCTCTCTCGCCCACTCACTCACTGACGTCACACACCTCTCATGCTGTCATATCTTAAAGGGCCACACACACACACACACACACACACACACACACACACACACACACACATACGCTACTCTCATAACAACTAACAAGACATCATGGCGAAGCCAGAAGTCAAGTTTTTTAACATGGAGACATTCTCAATACTTTTCTTTTGTTGAGCACAAAGAAAATAACATTTTAGTTAAATGTAAGTTGTGTCTTGGATCAAAGATCCTATCTACTTAGAGTTAAAGTTAAAGTGCCATTATGTTGCAGCTATTTAAAATAGTTTTGTCAATTTTTTCTGGCCTGAAATAAATTGGCCCTTTGAAACATATCTTTGTCTTTGTTGTATGTAGACCACATTGCTTTCTGAGTTCAGTGATGCAAATGCATGTCAAGTTGATCAACAGATTGTATTATTCTCCAGTGCAATAACAGTACTGAAATGAAAGCTAAAAGGGCATTAATGGGAGCCTTAAAAAAAGGGGGAAAAAAAGAAGTAACTCAATAGTTACTTTTCACAGTAACGCATTACTTTTTGGTGTAAGTAACTGAGTTAGTAACTGAGTTACTTTTGAAATAAAGTAACTAGTAATTGTAACTAGTTACTGGTTTTCAGTAACTAACCCAACACTGATGGTAACTCATAAAGTGAGGAAAAATCAGGATCATTGATGGCGCTCCATCAGTGGTCATCGCTACCAGTTTATGGGCGGGGACGTCATTTTCGCGCACACATTCAATTCAATTCAATTCAATTAATTCAATTCAATTCAATTCAATTCAATTATTTATTTATTTCGTACTTGGATGTGTACATTTCAACAACATTTCAACAATCTCACATACCTTACTGCATTCAATACACAGCCATGTCGAAAAGGAACAGGATGAAGAAAATCTTATATTTCCTGCCCCTTCGCACAAAAGAAACATTTTCTTGGTATTTCTTTGCCGGTAGTGCATTAGAACATCCAATGCAACAAATCAATACAAAACAATATATCACATATGCACACACAGGCACCCACACCCACACGCACCCACCCACCAGGGGCGTAGACTCTAGAGTAGTAAAAAAGGCTACAGGACATGTATGACCCAGTTGACAAGAAAAGTTATTGTTGCCTAAAAACTACAAGTTTGTACCCCTACCCAGTGCACACACTCATAGAAATTAATAGAACAAACAATCAATGAAAAGAATAAACAAGCAAGATAAGTTGAACAAAAAATAAACAAACAAAACAAAAACTGAAAAAATAAGGCAATCACTCAAACCAAACAAACTGAAAAAGAACAAGGCAATCATCCAAACCAAACAAACTGAAAAAGAATAAGGTAATCATTCAAACCAAACAAAACTGAATAGAACAAGGCTATCATAACAAGGTATCATTCAAACCAAACAAAGCTAAGAACAATGTGATCATTCAACCAAGGATCCATAGTGCATGTCGATAAAGAAAAAAAAAAAAATGAAAGGAAAGCTAGACTATACAATACCTACAGTCATGTAGGATAATGTAAGCGTTGTTTTTTTTTGTGTGTTTATTATTATTTTTATTTTTTATTTTTATTTTTTTCCCCTTATTTTTCCCTTTGCGTCCCTTTTGTCAGTGCTCATATAACATCATAGTTCTGTTTTTAAAGACTTTTTTTAATTGAAATGTGTTTTTACATTGCTTTATTTCATTATGGAGAGAGTTCCAGAGTTTTACTCCCACCACTGATGTACACATTTGTTTTGATGTTGTTCGTGCAAGCTGATGCTTAAAGTGCCCTTTCCTTCTTCCTTCTTTTTCTATTAAAGTGAAATTTTTTTGTAGATTTGTTGGTAGCTCTTGACTACTAGCCCTGAACATAACCAATAATGTCTGCTGCTCAACTAGTTCATAAAATTTGTAAAGTCCTGAGCTAATAAATAATCCATTTGTGTGCTCTCTATAACCTGTTTTGTGTATGATTCTGATCGCTCTCTTCTGAAGGAGGTACAGTGGCTTTGTGTTACTCTTATATGTACTACCCCATATTTCCACACAATAATTGATATAAGGCAGTACAAGTGCACAATACAGTGTACGCATTGCTTTATAATCTAATACATCTTTTACCTTATTTAATATAAATATACTTTTAGCCATCTTTTTTCTAACATGTGAGATATGCGATTTCCAACTAATATTATCATCTAAAATCACTCCCAAAAATCTAATCTCAGAGACTTTTTCAATGCTTGTTCCAGCTATTGACAGTACAATATTTTCAGGCTTTTTTCTCTTACTAAAAATCATGAACTTAGTTTTTTTCAAATTCAATGATAATTTGTTAACGTCAAACCATTTTTTGAGTTTGACCATTTCCTGTTCCATACTCTTTAGTAATTCATTTAAGTCATGTCCAGAGCTGTAAAAGTTGGTATCGTCAGCAAATAATACAAAATTGAGTAATTTTGACACATCACAGATATCATTTATGTATAAAATAAATAGTTTCGGTCCCAGAACAGACCCTTGTGGAATTCCACACTTAATACTCATATTTTCAGATGTATTAGCAGCATATTGTACATATTGTTGTCTGTTATTCAAGTAGCTATTTAACCAATCTAAAACTATTCCTCTCACACCGTATGAATGTAATTTGGATAAAAGGATAGAGTGATCGATTGTGTCAAACGCTTTCTTAAGGTCTATAAACACCCCTACTGTGTATTTCTTACTATCGGTGGCTGTTGTTATGTCCTCAATTATGTTCATCACAGCAGAGGCAGTAGATCTGTTTGAACGAAATCCATACTGGCTCTCGCTCAACAACTTGTTTTTTTCAATAAAATGGTCTAATTTTTGTACAAATATTTTTTCAAGCACCTTAGAGAATTGGGACAGAAGTGATACCGGTCTGTAATTAGTAAACATGTGCTTATCCCCATCTTTAAAGAGTGGAATAACCTTTGCTACCTTCATTCTATCTGGGAAGGTCCCTGTATTGAAAGAGAGATTGAAGATATAGCAGAGAGGCTCAATGATGCAGTCAATTGTCTTCTTTACAATTATCATATCTAACCCATCATCGTCTGTTGATGTTTTGTTCTTTAATTTATTTACAATTGTTATAATTTCATTTTCACTGACTTCTCCCAAAAACATTGACTTAAGTACTCTGCCTCCACCTCCCAACCCATTCTGAAATGACCCATCATCATGTTTTTCTATATTTTCTGCTAGTTTTGGACCTACGTTTACAAAAAATGAGTTAAACTCATTTGCCACTTCGTCCATATTTTTTATTATCTTTTCTTCTTTTACAAAGTGGTTTGGCGGGCTGATAGGTCCCGGTGTGCTTCCCATCACCTTTTTCAATATGTTCCATGTTCCTTTGATATTGGCTTTATTTTTTTCTAACAAGTTACTATAATAGTCTTTTTTGGCTTGTCTCATTATTGTTGTCAACCTGTTTTTATAAACCTTATATTTAATTTCTGCTGCATTTGTCCTAGATTTTAAAAATACCTTGTAAAGTCTATTTTTCTTTTTACATGCATTCTGTAGTCCCCTTGTGATCCAAGGAGTTTCACTGTAATTGTCCTTTTGTTTATATAGCATATTTGGGCAATGTTTTTCATACAGTGATAAATATATATTTAAAAAAGCTTCATATGCATCATTTACCTCTCCTACATATACCTCCATCCAATCCCTTTCAAGAAGGTCGCTTCTAAACATGTCAATTGTCGCTTCGGTTCTTAATCTTTTCCTTACATATTTGTGGGCTGTTTCTTCTCTCTCCCTGTTGACTTGACAGTCCCCCTCATTGATTTGGCACTCATAAGTAAAAAATACAGGTAGATGGTCGCTGATATCATTAACTACCAATCCACTCTTGATTTTGTTTTTTTCTACAACATTTATAAAGATATGATCAATCAGTGTGGCGCACGTTGTTGTTATTCGACTTGGTTTGGTGATCAACGGATATAATCCTTTACTATACAGTATCTCTAGATATTCGCTTGTTGATGTATTTCTAGGAGCGCTCAGCAAATCAATATTTAGATCCCCACATATGACACATGTTTTCTTTTCATTTAGATGGCACAGTATTTCTTCAAGTTTATCATTAAATTCATCTACTCTGGACCTCGGTGCCCTATATACACACGTAACGATGACATTTCTCTTCCTTTCCATCTCAATCTCCACAGTTATACATTCAAGCAAATCATCAATAACCATCGTCATACGTTCTACTGCTTTGCATTTCAAGTCACGGTGGACAAGCAGGGCCACGCCCCCTCCCCTTTTATTTATTCTATTACTGTGATGCAGCTCATAATTATCGATGGAGAAGTCGATACCTCTCTCCTCATCTATCCATGTTTCTGTCAGAGCTATTATTTTGAATTTACTTTTCAAGTTACTCAGATACTCTTTGATTTTATTAAAATTTGCATATGCGCTTCTACAGTTGAAGTGTATTAGAGAATTTTTTAAATGCGTGGAAAATATCCTCACCTCTTGTTCTGTCAATTAAGTGGAAAAGAGTGAGAATGTCCTCCTTCGTTGTAAAATCCTCGAACGCCATCCGGACAAAAACAACAAGTTGTCTGTTACATCCTGTGATTCATCCAGTTGTAATGAAAAATATTCACATTGTGACAAGTCCTTTAGCATCTGTTAAGAATTCTCCATGTTTATATTCGTTTCCAGAGACTTTTATTTTGAAGCATTTCTTGACAGTGTCACTTCCACTTCCTTCCTGTCGGTGTCAACTTCCGCTTCCTTTTTGACTTGTGTTAATGAGTGCTTTTTACTCGTATGGAATTTACATTCATTTCTCCAAGCAACGCTTATAAGTTTTTCAATATCTATGGCTAATATATGCATTTTTTTTATTTTTATTGAGTGGGTGCGCCTTATATAACGGTGCGTTCTATATTCTGGAAAAAATTGTATTACTTCAACGTTATTACTACTACTTATTACTTCTGTATTGTTGTTACTACCTACTTCTGCTACAGTAATCACATTTTTTTAAATGTATATACAGTACATATGTTGCTTACATTACAGTTATTATAAAAATGTTTCAACAACACCTATTTTAGGAAAGGCAAAACATTGAAAAACAACTCAATGAGTTGTTGATATCAATATAAAACTCAGCAGTTTGGTTAATGAAGGTGAAGTCTAATAAACAAGCTTTGTTCTTCTCCAATGCTTCCTAGTGGTTCAGTGTAACTGTTTGGCCAACCAAAATAAACAGGAGTAATAACTCTCACATCGAATACACAATCTTCACAGCCTACGTTCAATTCGATGAGATGACAAAACATTAAAGCTAGTATTTATGTTATTTTGAACACTGATACAGTTTGCAGTTAAATAAAGGATGAGTGAGCACACCAGTAAACAAACTACAGACTTTATAAACAAGTTGTGACAACGTTCACGACATACCGACAGCTGCATGTTTTCTCACGTCATTAACTCTCAGTCACAGCAGCTGTGTGATGCTGTATGTTTAGTTTAGTTTATTAAGGATCCCCATTAGTCTACACCGCAGTGGAGACTATTCTTCCTGGGGTCCAGACAAAAAACATCACACAATCACAAAACAAAAGATTAAAATGCAGTACAACATGATCAAATAATAAAATGTTGTAATACAAAAATAGAAACAACAAAGAACCAAAAAAATAATAATAACTTCGAGTTTACATAATATTGTTCATACCAAAGATAAAAAGAGCAATATAAAAATAGATATATATATATTTTTGAAAAAAAAAAATAAAACAAAGAACCAATGGCCTAAAATATATACATTAGTGTACCAAAGACAAACAGTAAGTGACGAAAAAAGTTCCATCCACCATTTTCTACTGCTTGTCCCATAATCAATAAAATAGTCAATAAAAACAGTCATGACTTTAGGTACAATCTAGAATAATCTCTTTCCGCAATACTTCTCCTCTTAGTCTATTCTTAAAACCCACTCTGCTGGTGATTGATAGCAGATATTGTGGAAGTCGATTCCAGTAAGTGATTGCCCTATACATTACAGTCTTTTTCAAAACATCACTTTTGGGTTTAAGACGGGTGAAAGCACCTCTTAGGGCTAACCTGGTACCATAGTTGTGACTTTCACTAGCAAGCAACAGCTGAGAATACAGATATGAAGGTTTATGGTATGTATAGATTGTTTTTAAAAATAGAATCAAACTACACGCTAGTCTTTCACCAACTCTCATCCATGACAATTCATTATGCATGATCTCAACGCTGGTCCTAAATGAGCAATGGAGAGCGAGTCTGGCAGCTCTGTTTTGGGTAAGCTGGATTTTATTGAGTTCTTGTTTAGATGCATTAGACCAGATTGCTGGGCAGTAGTCAATATGTGACAATACAAGGGATTGTATAACTTGTTTCGTAGTTGTGTTAGTTAAAAAATAGGCACTTCTTCTTATGATTGAGATGCTTCTGCTCATTTTTGTTACTATGTTATTAATGTGAGTGGCCCAAGATAGTCTTTCATCTATTGTAACTCCCAGCAACCTGGCTTCTTTAACTTGTTCAATATGAACTCCGTTCAAAGAAACATTCAATATGCGTTCTTTTCTATGAGCATGTTTTGAGCAAATAACAAGACATTTTGTTTTGGAAATATTAAGTTTCATCTTATTTTCTGTAACCCATTTAGAAATCTGCATAACCTTGTCTTGTAGTATACTGCTGTATTGAGAAAATAAAAGCAAAATCAAATAGTTTTCTCCTTTGTTGTGTACTTTTAGTGTCTCCAAAATTGTCCACACCTGTCTCCATCTAAAAAAGAGCAATGCGCTCTTAAACTCACGGCGAGAAAGGAGGCAACATGACATTAAACCAAGCACAGGTGAAATCTCTGGAGCAAAGTTCATGTAGTTTGTCCGCCATGATTTTAAGCCAAATTACACTGGTGCACATTCGCCAGCGCTGCTGTGAATTAGCTTTCAGGAAGTAAGCAGTGTCGCTTAAATGCATTAATAAATGACGGTTTTTCGGTAATTATACATTTAGTATTATTAACCGTCAGGAATTTTACCGTGGTTTATTATTATACCGTTTAACGTTATATCCCTATTTCAGATGCACAAATGGGCTGGCATTGTGACCCACAGCCTGACACGCTGAATGTGAAAGTGAAAGAAAAGTGTCAGAAAGTGTCTGTGTGCACATGTATTTTCTGATTGCGAATCAGAAGAGGTGTAACAGATTATAGATGTGTGCTGCTGGTTCAACACATCACACAGGTAGGAGCATGATAACATGAATGTGCAGAAAATAATCGTCTCCGTGATAAGAGCCCTGTATGCACGCAAATTCATTAAAATAAGGCAGTCTGCACCACTTTTCAATTGCACACACAGTGTTAGTAGATTACATGCAACACGCCCACTCATAGTACACGCTATTTTATATTTTGCATGCGCTGTTTAGTACTTGGTATTTTAATCATTGTAATCAGGCTCAATGTTCCAGATGAACTTTGTCATTCCTTCAAGTAGCTGACACTGACACTGACATATGACTCAAACTAACTGGCAGTCTTTCCAGGAGGAAGAAAGATTAAATCTTCTGGGCAGACATCGCTTATCGCAGCTGTCCAACGACAGAGATAGTCTTATTTGCAGTTACGACACGAAACTTACTGTAAATTGTGTTATCAAGGAACTCACACATGACACAGGAGCATCTTTTTAGATGCAGCTCTTTTAATCATTAACACATTTCTCGGGCCATCTTCAACGAATAATTTTCTTGGTCGATTCTGATTACCGTATTTTCCAGACTACAAGGTGCACTTAAAATCCTTTTTTTTCCTCAAAACCCGACTGCGCCTTTCAACCCGGTGTGCCTAATGTACGGAATAATTCTGGTTTTGCCTACCGACCTCGAAGCAATTTTATTTGGTACATGGTGTAATAACTGTGACCAGTAGATGGCAGTCAAACATAAGAGATACGTGTAGACTGCACTATGATGGCAATATGACTCAAGTAAACAACACCGACATTTTATATGTTCCATTGAAAATATAGAACATTACACACAGCGCTCAAAAATCTATCAAAATGTTTTAGTACGACATTGGTAAGCTATGAAGCCGCACCGCTTGATGTGCTTCAACATACGAGTTATATTATGGTTTGTGTATAAGGTAAGACATATTATCTGGCGTTTTGTTTCGCAATGTTATGCAAAAGCAACTTTTCTTACCTTCTGGTACCTGCTGATCTGTATTTGGGATCTGCATGAATCCTGAAAAATTGCGCGCGTCCGCCTTTGTAGTCCGTTGCGTCACCATAGTCGATAAGCTTCTTTCTTTTTTCTATCTTCTTGTTATGGGACATTCATCCTCCGCTGTTGCCATTTCTAATATAAAGTAGTGTAAAGTTCTTACTTATATCTGTCAGTAAACTCGCCATACAAACGCTAAAACATACCGGTATAGTGAGTTTACATTATTCAACCAAGGAACTTTAGTTATTAGAGAGTGTCGGACGTTTTTTTTTGTTGTTTCCGGATGAGGAGATGCTGCTCTGTTATTGATTTAAGTAAAGTCTGAATGTCATTAAAACAGTTAGCTCCATCGTTTGACACTTCTTCCAATGTCGAAGGTGAGCTACGTAAATAAGACCGCCCACAAAACGGCGCATTCGGAAGCGACTGTCAGAAAGCGGCTTTAGGATGATCCGTAAAACATAATCTATGCAACATTTTAACCAAAGAACCACCATTACATGTTATGTAGACCACAAGGATGTGTTTTCCATTTAGAAAAAAAAAAAAAAAAATATGACTCCTTTAATGCACCCTATAATCCGGTGCGCCTAATACATGAAAAAAGATCAAAAATAAACCATTCAACGGCAGTGCGCCTTATAATCCGGTGCGCCCTATGGTCCGGAAAATACGGTAGTTACATTTTGCCCACAGACGATTTTGCTAAATTAACAGTTAAATGAGTGACAAGTATTTAGTGTTAGAATAATATAGTGTTGCTAAAATATTATAACAAATATACAATTAAATTCATGTATTTCTTTTGAATTTCAAACTGTTTGATTAAGCACACACACATGCTGCCTCTTCCCCCTTCAAGACTCGTTGACCCGTTGGACTTGTCTGCTCTATTACTAAAAAGAGAGTGAAGAATTCTTCATCAGGGCTCACTCTTGACAGAAGCTCGCTCTGGAGGCGTTTTGTGGGAGTGAGACCAACGCTGTAATATTTACCTGGGAGGTGTTTTAATAAACACTTGTGAAATCTTCCAGAAGACCCGACCGACCTGTGACTGTTCAACCAAAGAACGCGGGTACAGTAGAGTTTAACGTTAGCGTCCGTGTTTTAGCTTATTAGCCCAGCAAAATCAGACTAATAACACACGGATCCAACTATAGTGGTGTCATAGAAAGTCTCAGATTCGATTTGGAGGAATAGGATTCAAGATTCAAGATTGTTTATTGTCATATGCACAGTTAAACAGACAGTTTGCCGTACAATGAAAATCTTACTTTGCTAGTCCACCCTTCAACAAGTCACATGGTACTTAGCTAAAATAAAAATAAAAATATAAAAAATGTTATACACAAGGCACAGTGAGTAACGTAACACTATTGCACATTCTGATTCACAGTCAACAGTATAAATATGGAGGTGACATTGGGTCACAGCAACAGTTAAAAGTGTCTTTAGTGAGGTTCGACTATCAACCTTGGATATTGAACCCCCCTCCTCCCTCTGTGGGAAAAAGGCGAGTTGCGTAACTGTGTTGGGGGAGACACGGGCCTGCATATTTGATTATTAATGTGTAAAAAGAAAACATGTATAAAAGGCTCCTCATTTGGCTGCTGACGTATGCAGTATTGCGTCATTGCCGTTTGTTATGAATGAGCACAGCATGTATACATACATATATATAAAAGAATAGATGCAGTAGATATGTAGTAGCCTATTAAGTGATAAAAATAAATAAAATACTGTACCTCGACATCCTTGTTGTTTTAATTGACATGCCTTCTAAATGCTCAGACACTTTGCCCGCAGTGACCGTAAACTTGCAGCTCAAAGACCTGTGTCGTGTATCTCAGTGATTCTCAAACTGTGGTGGGCTTCATCTATTGGTACGCCAAAAACTCACTTAAAATACAGTGTTTTATTATCCTCTATTCAAACACAGTGTGACTGTTCAAACTGTGTGTGATGTTACAGTGGCCAAACATATTAAGTAATACTGGTATACAAATCCTTTGCCTTGTTTTTAATGAATACTTAGAACTACTATGCTACTGTATGATAATGTTGGTCATAAACACAGTTTCTTCCCTCAGGCTATCAATAACTAGCTGTATTCTGTCACTTTGAATGTACTAACTCATGTTCACGTCGTCATCTTTTTTCTTTGCTCTATTAACCACTGCAATATTATTTATTAGCCTTGCACATTTTAGTTTTTTAAATTATTATTATGTGTGTTTTTAGTTAATATTTATTGTTGGAAAAGAGCACATCCTACCAAGTCAAATTCCTTGTGTGTTAAACATACATGGCCAATAAAGCTGATTCTAATTCTGATCTACCAATTCCTGTCTATGGCTGACACACACTGACTGGATATTATTGTCTCTCCTGACTTATTAAACTACTTGCTAATTTCCTCTTCTTAGCTGGTTACTTTCTGCTGTAGCATGGTTCCAGTTAGACTTATGTTCAAGTGTACGAAGCATTTATTTATTTATTTATTAATTCACTACTTGAATATGTGAGACAGGCCTCAATGTTCAAATCCAGCCTGAAAGCAATTGTATTTAATGGTGCATATGACAACTGAAAGTATATTATCTACGGTATTTGATTGATTTGAATTAATATTGATTGTTTTTTACGATGATTGTATTTTCTAATTTTAATTTGAGTTATTTTTCCTTTTTTTAATTTTCTGTAAAGCACTTTGAATTGGTTTGTGTACGAATTTTGCTCTATAAATAAAATTGCCTTGCCTTTTTCACATTCAAGCTCGCATAGCTTGTCCTCTCCACCTCCCTCCTCCGTGTGTGTCTGCTCTACATCTACATTTTACAACTTGTTGCATTTTTGTCATTGCACCCCTGCTTTCCCTTGTTTTTGTGCTTACCCTCCTTTTTGTTTTTTCTTTCTCTTTTCGGTTGCCATGGCGCCAGTATGTTCCGGATGATGGAGTCCCTTATGACTAAGGCGTGGTGCTTGATAAACTAGGACTAGCTAAAGGGCTAAATCTATTATGAGTCTCAACCGGTTCACCAAGGCTTGTAGGCTGCTTAGGGCTGTTACAGGCTGGGCTAGTCAGCTCGCTAGAGCTGACGCTAGCAAATGTGTCCGCAGCGTCTACAATTACGACATTACTCTGCTCTAGTTGGCGGACACGGTCCTCTAGTAGGGCCAACCTATCCATGAGAACGGTGCACGTTGTTTCTTTCACCGAGTCGAGTTCTTGCTGTCTTCGGAGAAGTGGCCGCAATGTGTGGGAACAGATTCCTTAGAACATAGCAGCCTTCGCCGCGGCGGGCTTAGCTTCGTTAGCTTAGCAGCTGGCTAGCTGAGAGATGGGCAGTGAGACAGAGCGGGTGGTTTGCAAGTTTGATAAGACTACTAAATATGTTTGGGAAGGAGTAAAGAAAGCTGTTAAACAATTAGAAGCACACCACTAGAAAGATAATACTTAGCTTTTTTCGCAGGTAACAGCAAGCAGTCAAGTGTTTTCTACATTTAAAACACTTCCTTGTGGTGTACATACCACATAATGTTGGTTCTTTGGTCAAACCTTTGCAAAAATTATGTTATACAGACCATCTTCAAACCACTTTTTTTACCATCGCTTCAGAATTCACTGTTTTGTAGACTGCCTTATTTACGTGCCTCCATTCTGACTGCGTCTTCTCCCTGCCAGCCTTGTTGTAGTTTTCAGTGTTTCCATATGAAGTCTGACAGGTGTAAGATAGAACTATAGACTACTTTTTATAAGAAATGGCAAGTGTAGGATGTATGTACACGTACAACCAAGCCTGCCCCAGAGCCGTGTATAGAGAGTATGGCCAATTCGGTTTCAAAGTTGGCCTCAAAATGGCACTCTTGACCAATCCGAAAGACAATGGCCAGAGGCTCTCCTAAATGATTGGTCAAAAGCCCCTCACGTGACAACACGGCGCCATTTTGAGGCGAACTTTGAAACCGAGTTGGCCATACTCTGTCTATACACGGCTCCGGTCAGTCCCTCAAGAGGATAGAGGAAAAGAAGGAGCTTATTGAATACAGCGCAGATTACAAAGCCCTTTGGGTAAATCTCTACCATATATGGATAATCAGCTGACATCACCAATGGGCATTGGTGATGTCACACATCTTGTTTACCTTGTTTTGTAAATATCCCCGCAATGCCTCCACGGTTTGAATTCAAATTTCCAGGCCTTATGCAGATTCCAAATACACACAAACAGGTACCAAAAGTAAAGAAAAGTTGGCTTTGCAAAATGGGGCTCATTTAAAGGGACAATTTATTAATGAACACCATCACACATATGATTTTGTATAAAACCCAAAACCAGTGAAGTTGGCACGTTGTGTAAATTGTAAATAAAAATGGAATACAATGATTTGCAAATCCTTTTCAATTTACAGTATATTCAATCTTTAATCTTAATCTTAATTGAATATGCTGCAAAGACAAGATATTTATTGTTCAAACTGAGAAACTTAATTTTTGAATTAATTTAATGGCAGACACATTGCAAAAAAGTTGGCACAGGGACATTTTTACCACTGTGTTACATGGCCTTTCCTTTGAACAACACTCGGTAAATGTATGGGAACCAATTTTCGAACCTTTTCAGGTGGAATTCGTTCCCATTCTTGCTTGATGTACAGCTTAAGTTGTTCAACAGTCCAGGGTCTCCGCTTCATAATGCGCCACACATTTTCAATGGAAGACAGGTCTGGACTACAGGCAGGCCAGTCTAGTACCCACACTCTTTTACTATGAAGCCACGCTGTTGTAACACGTGGTTTGGCATTGTCTTGCTGAAATAAGCAGGGGCGTCCATGGTAACGGTTCTTGGATGGCAACAAAACCTGTATGTACCTTTCAGCATTAATGGTGCCTTCACAGATGTGTAAGTTACCATGCCTTGGGCACTAATACACCCCCATACCATCACAGATGCTGGCTTTTCAACTTCAACAGTTCAGATGGTTCTTTTCCTCTTTGGTCCGGAGGACACGACGTCCACAGTTCAAAAACAATTTGAAATGTGGACTCGTCAGACCACAGAACACTTTTCCACTTTGCATCAGTCCATCTTAGATGAGCTCAGGCCCAGCGAAGACGGCAGAGTTTCTGGGTGTTGTCGCTTTGCATGATACCAAAGTACATGTCAAACTACTTCCTTAACGTAAATGACCGCCATAACCACAACACCAGGGGGAGCTCCACTAACCACGTTAAACCCAGATTCCGAACTAACAAAGGTCTTCACTCATTCTCTTTCTATGCCACATCAATGTGGAATGCGCTCCCAACAGGTATAAAAGAAAGGGCATCTCTATCCTCCTTCAAAACCGCAATAAAAGTTCACCTCCAGGCAGCTACAACCCTAAACTAACACCCTTCCCGGATTGCTAATAATCAAATGTAAACAATGAAATGCAGATACTTTTTCTTATGCCTTCTGATCTCTCTCTCTCTCTCTCTCTCTCTCTCTCTCTCTCTCTCTCTCTCTCTCTCTCTCTCTCTCTCTCTCTCTCTCTCTCTCTCTCTCTCTCTCTCTCTGTCCACTACTTGATGTCCATATCCTACCCCCCGCCCCCTCCACACCCCTGATTGTAAATAATGTAAATAATTCATTGTGATTATCTTGTGTGATGACTGTATTATGATGATAGTATATATGATAGTATATATCTGTATCATGAATCAATTTAAGTGGACCCCGACTTAAACAAGTTGAAAAACTTATTCGGGTGTTACCATTTAGTGGTCAATTGTACGGAATATGTACTTCACTGTGCAACCTACTAATAAAAGTCTCAATCAATCAATCAAAAAAGAGTTTTAACTTGCACTTAAAGATGTAGCAACGAACTGTAGTTACTGACAGTGGTTTTCTGAAGTGTTCCTGAGCCCATGTGGTGATATCCTTTACACACTGATATCACTTTTTGATGCAGTACCGCCTGAGTCATCGAAGATCCGTAATATCATCGCCTACGTGCAGTGATTTCTCCAGATTCTCTGAACCTTTTGATGATATTACGGACCGTAGATGGTGAAATCCTTAAATTCCTTGCAGTAGCTTGTTGAGAATTGTTGTTCTTAAACTGTTCGACAATTTGCTCATGCATTTGTTCTCAAAGCGGTGACCCTCGCCCCATCCTTGTTTGTGAATGACTGAGTATTTAATGGAAGCTGCTTTTATGCCCAATCATGGCACCCACCTGTTCCCAATTAGCCTGTTCACCTGTGGGATTTTCCAAATAAGTGTTTGAATAGCATTCCTCAACTTTATCAGTCTTTCTTGCCACTTGTGCCAGCTTTTTTGAAACATGTTGCAGGCATAAAATTCCAAATGAGCTAATATTTGCAAAAAATAAAGTTTTCCAGTTCAAACGTTAAGTATCTTGTCTTTGCAGTCTATTCAATTGAATATAGGTTGAAAAGGATTTGCAAATCATTGTATTTTGTTTTTATTTACTATTTACACAGCGTGCCAACTTCACTGGTTTTGGGGTTTGTATAAATATGCCAGATTATAACAAGGATGCTAATTTGGATGTGCAATCCCTCAAAATAAAAACAGCACACTACAAATAAAAATAGGTAAAAACAAAGTCATGTAGCAACAGTTTTGAAATAGGCTAAAAAAGTATACGTATTTGGTTTGCTTGTAAGCATTATTTTTAGAAGTAACAAGTGTGCTGCTCTCCTTGATTGGAACTATGAGGCTGTTCCAGATTTGTTCACTTTTTTATAGAAAGAACAATTTGTCCAAAAGTGGTTATTTTGTGTTGCACCTCGCAATCATCTATACTGTAGCGTCTGACCTGATGCCAAGTACAGTGGCTCTTATTTTTATGGATGTATTTCTTAACCGGGGTTAGAGTTTGTCCATTTACACATTTGCAAAAAGAAATAGCACTTTTCAATACTTTCACGTTTTCATACTGTAAACATTTATATTCCTCTACAACAGTACAGTGATAAGGTTTTCTGTCAAATATCTTAATTGCTCTAAAAAGCTGTTTAATGGATTTTACAAGTGTGCCAACGTGCAAACGTCCACTTTGCAAAGCAATATTCAATATGAGAGAAGACAATACAGTGAATATACTGTATATTTATCTTTTTTGCTGCATCACCTGTTGAGCAGGGCTGGATTTGTATCTAATTCTGTGAAATGAAATGAACTATTTTCCTCACTTGTTTCTCAAAGGACACATTTGAGTCTGGAATAATTCTTCCATGTTTAAAACACTTTGGACTTAAAATATCTACTCATCACTCGCTGGACATCATGCATACTGTTTTAATATGAATAACATTATAATATGTATGGAAATGAAAAAGACAGCCTCATCAGTGTAAAAATTTTCATTAAACTCTGTGGCAGATCATTAATTTACATTGGGAAGAGTAAAGGGCTCAAGGATTGATCTTTGAGGAACACCTGCTGAGTTTATCTTTTAGCATTTGTTAAATTTGTGAACTCCAAATTGCGTACGTCTGCGTTAAAATTAACATACTTATTCATTCACCCGATTACAAAGTTGTTAATTGATCAATACTTTTATTATTGCAAGCCTTCTGGTGGGAATGTGTCAGTGTGATGTTGTCTCTGTGACAAAAACAATATTTTGCAAGTAGTCTTTTGGGACAAAAATCATTTCAATAATAGCAATTTTATAAAAATTAGTTAACATTTTCTTTCTGTTTGTATTTAAAAAAATAAACATTGCATTGTGTTTCCATTAGCCAGTTGTTAGTTTTTCCATTAGCCTATATTTTGTCTGGATGCATCAGGGACTTCAGAGAAGAATGTCCTTGTTTTTTCCTTCTTTTTTTCCTCCTCACATGAGAACATCTCTCATTACTGCACAAGGGATAGCTTCGTCAGATCTTGTGTACATTCTTTGCTTGTGCTTTTGGGATGGAAAGGATTGGCCCTGTCCTTGGGTAAACCGTCACCATGTCCCCTAGCTGTTGTCAGCCACTCTTCTGTAAACTTCTGGCGACAACAAAAAACCCCCGCAAGAAATGCAGTAAGTCAACATGCCCAGAGCGACATTGCACAGCTTGCGTGTGTCTTTTCCTTGTGTGTAACGGACTTTTTCTCTTCGGTTGTTCTGTGGCCCCCACTTCTGTCTGGATCTCTCAATCCCTCCACCTCCACTTGCTTTCCACTGAATGCCTCTGTAATTCCTATTCTCATCGTCTTGCCGGCGTGAGGATAAAAGCTTCTCTACTTATGTGCTTTTACTCTCTGGTGGGAAAGAGGAGACAACATTTAAAAAACAAACTAAAATTACATGCGAGAAGGAAGGACAGAGGAGGCAGGAGTATCAGGGCAGGAGATAAGGAACATTTTAAAGGAGAAGCACATGCATAGTAAGGGGATTGACGACTGGGACTATGTAGAGGTGTATTTATAGGGAAACTAGATGCACACATCATTGAGAATGGACGTATTGCAGTATGCTTAAATAAACAAATCTGAGCTTTTCGCACCAGATTTTGGCCAGATCGGGAGGTAGTCCAAATCTGATTGGAATCTGATCTTTTCAAATGTGACTGCAGTCTAGTGTTGTCCCGATACCAATATTTTGGAACCGGTACTAAAATTATTTCGATACTTTTCTAAATAAAGGGGACAACAACAAATTGCATTATTGGCATTATTTTAACAAAAAATGTTACGGTACATTGAACATGTTTCTTATTGCAAGTTTGTCCTTAAATAAAATAGTGAACATACAAGACACCTTGTCTTTTATTAGTAAGTAAGCAAACAAAGGCTCCTAATTTAGCTGCTGACATATGCAGTAACATATTGTGTCATTTTCCATTCTATTTTTTTTTTTTAATTATTAAGGACAAGTGGTTGAAAATAAATTATTAATCTACTTGTTCATTTACTGTTAATATCTGTTTACCTTCTCTTTTAACATGTTTTATCTACACTTCTGTTAAATTGTAATAATCATTTATTCTTCTGTTGTTTGGATACTTTACATTAGTTTTGGATGATACCACAAATTTGGGTATCAATCCGATACCAAGTCGTTACAGGATCATACATTGGTCATATTCAAAGTCCTCATGTGTCCAGAGACATATTTCCTGAGTTTATAAACATAATATAAATTAAAAAAAACTAAACAAGATGTTGTGATGCCAAAAAATATCGACATAATCATAGTAGTATTGACTAGATACGTGCCTGTACTTGGTATTATTACAGTGGATGTTAAGTGTAGATACACCAATGGCGTTTGTTTACATTTTGACGCCGGTGAGCATGTTTAGCTATTCCTCGTCCTGCAGGGATGATACTTGTAAGAAACTTACTTTATTTGTCGCCATGGAGGCGAGGATTAGTCATTTAGAAGTAGCTAAAACACTGCCGACGGGCTGGACTTTAGCCGCTCGCTAGCTAGCCATGTCTTAAAACACCTTTTCAGTGTTATAACTGCACCTTTATTGTTAGTTTTTAAGCCAAAATGTGTCCGTTCTCCCTTTTCTGTCTACACACTGTATCTGCTTGTAAGTACGCCGTGATTGTGCGCTACCGAACATGCTCGTCTGCTCGTAAACCAGCAATGACTCGACGTGATGACAACGGGGGGTGTGGGGGACTGGTACTTTTCAGAGGCAGTATAGTACCAAATATGGTTATTAGTATCGCGGTACTATACTAATACCGGTATACCGTACAACCTAACTGCAATTTAAACAGAAATGCGACCTGATTGTGACTTTTACGTCATCTTTGGGTGAGCTTCGTCATTCGTATGTGTGGGGAAAGACGCGGCCCGCCAGAGGAAGGTGATACGTCCTCACAACATCCGGTTTTAGTGAGCAAAGAAATTTATCAGCGGCCAAATTTTCAGAGCATCACTAGTCAATAGTGCGCAAATAATAGGCTATATGTAGTTTGTATATCCATCCATCAATCTTCCACCGATTGTCCCTCTCGGGGTCGAGTTTAAATATTACACTATATATACTCAAAGTTTGGTATAATGCGGCCCAATATACCGCGATATTCTCTATAACCCGATTGTGCCATGGACCTTAAGTTTTTGCCCGTTTACATCGGGGCGTAGTGGCCGGTATACTGGGGTGTAGAACTAGCTAACGAGCTAAATCTGTTATGCGTCTTTTTTTAAAATGTATTTATTTATTTTTTTTATGTCCTGCCCAGCTTCTCAGGCAAATCATATCGTTGATGTAGATGCCCATATCGGCTGTTCAGATTTACTTTACAAAAGAGAAGTGTAGGATACTTCTCTTGTTGCCTTATTTGTATTTTGACTTCATTAAATGTATTTATATTATCATTTGGTGCAGCCGGGCCGGAGCAGGAGAGGATAGAAAGAGAACAAAAGGAAGACAGAGGGGGGAATTGTGGGGACAAGAGGGGGATTAGACAGAGAGACAAAAACAACAACAGCAAACACAACAACAACAACAACAACAACAGAGCAACATCAGCAAATACGACATGTAAAAATATGATGGTAAAAGTAATAGCAAATAAGCAGTTAGCGAAAATAAAAAATAATACAGAAATGACACTGAGCATTATTACACTAAAAATGGAGCAATATGAATACCAATAGAAATAGTGCTATTGATAATAAACAATACCAACACTTTACCTTTATTATCAACAATAAAATTGTTCAAATGCAACAATACAAATACGTAATGATAACTTGAGATACGAAAGAATGCAGAAAAATGGAGGGGAAGAAAGAGAAGCAACCTACATTACCTTGTAGATTATTATAGTAACAATAGGTTAAGCTTTGTCAGTGTGCCATGTGTTATACCCAGTTTACCCTAGGGCAACAACGTTAATATATGTTTGATGAAACGTGATTATGTGCATGAGCGTATGTGTGCATATGTACTTGTATATGTATAGTATGTGTATATGTGTGCTTGTACAGTGAATGTATATGTACAGTATGTGTATATGTGTTTGTACCGTGAATGTATATGTATAGTATGTGTAAGTGTGTGTTTGTACAGTGAATGTATATGTATAGAATGTGTATGTGTGTGTTTGTACAGTGAATGCATATGTACAGTATGTGTATATAGTATGTGTGTTTGTACAGTGAATGTATATGTACAGTATGTGTATATGTGTGTTTGTACAGTGAATGTATATGTACAGTATATGTATGTGTGTGTTTGTACAGTAAATGTATATGTACAGTATGTGTATGTGTGTGTTTGTACAATGAGTGTATATGTACAGTATGTGTATATGTATGTTTTTACAGTGAATGTATATGTACAGTATGTGTATACAGTATGTTTGTATAATGAGTGTGCGTGTGGATGTAAGAACTTTGAGTGTGTAAATATGTGCTGTATTTGTATATGTATGTGAGAGCGTAGGTACCTATGTATGTGTGTATGTATGTATGTGAGTATATGTGAATTTGCATGTACAATACATTTGACTCCCAGTGTGTGCGGGAGCCAGAGTACGGCCCCAGCCCCCCCGAGAGCCCATCCCATAAACAGTAGGTGTGGTGCCCAGGGAACCAGGGACCACCGCCCCCACGCAGCCAAGCCGGACAGCGACGGGAACCCCAGAGCCTGGCCCACCGCGCCGCCCACAAGGGCCAGCAGCAGGCCGCAGACAGACGCACCCGGCAGAGGACAAGGCACGAGAAAAGCAGGGGGCAGCCAGACCCCAAGCCAGCGAGAGACCACACCCTACACGGACAGAAAGGCGGGACGCCCCGCCCGAGGGGCCCGTAGACCCCCCGCAACCGGACGGGAAGACCGCCCCCGCCCCACCGGAAACCGGGCCCCCATGAGCCCCCCGCCCACCCCTGGAGAGCCCGGCGAGGCCAGCCCACGGCCAGGAGCTCCAGACACGCAGTCCGGATGCAGTAGCCTGAGGCGCCGACCTCCACCCGACAGGCAGGCAGGCCCAGAACGTACCCCCAGAAATATACATACATATCTATATACATAAACATACACATACACATGTACACATACACACACATACACATTCACATATATATACATACATACCTACATATACACAGTTTGTCAGCCCCGACAACCACCACGTGCGCGCGCTGCCACCAGTCACAACATCAGCCACCCCCCTGCACCAGACCCAGCAGCCACGGGCGCCCACACCACAAACAAACGGCAGCAGAAACAGCAGCCACAACACCCCCTGACAGCCAGCACCACCCAATGAAATCAAAGCGATAAAAAAAAAACGCGACCGGCAACCACACGCCAACAGGATCACGGAGACCAGCCAGCGCCAGCCCGCCAGCAAGCCCAAACGCCAACACGCAAACAAGAGACACCAATACCCCCCCCACCAAAAGACCCCACCACCCCAACCCAAACCCGCACAAACACACCAACGCCCAAACAACCGAGACACGGGCGCCGCGCCGCCACCACATCAAGTCGCCAACAGAGACCCCCACAGCGCAAGGACGGGCCACACGGGCACGGACCCCACCCAACAGGAAGCGAGACCCGCGTGACGCCACACACAAATAAATGATAAGATTAAACAAAAATAATAATAATAATTAAAAAAAAAAAAAAAATACAAATACAAATTAAATTAAATTAAATTAAAAATAACAAATAAAAATAAATAAATAAAATAAAATAAAGTAAGTAAATAATACAAATTGTTAAAAAAAAATAAAATAAAATAAAATAAATAAATAAAAAAAATTAAATAAATAAATAAATAAATAAATAATAATAATAATAATAAATTAATAAAAGCCTGGCAGGCCACCAGAACGCAGTCCCCGGAATCCGCGCCGGCCGACGAGGCAATGAGGGGTGCGCCGAGCCCCAACCCCCCCACATGCATGTGTACAAGGCCCCCAGAGTGTCTACTGTGTAGTTAAAATTAGGAGGTCAGCTATTACTGCCGACCTCCAGCCCCTATTGATGAGTGTACTGTAGCGTGAGTGAGATATGTATGCTTGTGGGAACTAATAATGCGATTAAAATTGGGGGACATCAAGGTCTTGGTGGGTCCCAACCAAGCCGAGCCCTCCAAATCCTAAGTGTCTAATATGCAGCTAAGATTGAGGGATGGACGAGCAGGGGACAAGACAGGAGGACTGGAGCCCCATAGGAGGCATCCTCATCCCCCCGCCATGCCTCCCCGCAGGACAATCCCCCAAAGTCCTATATATGTGTGACTGTGTGTGCTATTAGTAGGAGGAGTAGAGGGCCCCCCCCCAGTCCATGCGGCCGACAACCAGGAACTACTATGCGTCTTAGCCGGCTCACCGTAACTTGGGGGCCGTTTAGAGTTGCTACAAACTTGGCTAGTTAGCTCAATACGGTTAATGCTAGCAAGTGTGTCCACTGCATCTAAACATATGAAGTTATTCTGCTCTAACTGGCGCACACATCGCTCTAGCAGGGACAACCTTGCCATGAGAAGGGCGCAAGAACACCACAAAGCCATACTCACGTTTTTTCATTTCACAGAGTCGATATCTTGCAGTCTTTGGAGCGGGGGGCTTCGGACCAGGGCTAGCTTAACTCCACTAGCTTAGCAGCTAGCTATCTGAAAGTGAAGCGGTTAAACAAAAAGAGCAAGTGTTTTGTAAATTCAATTAGACTACAAAATATGTTGGAGAAGGGCTAAAGAAGGCTATCAAATATTTATATGCACACAAAATAGAAAGATAGCACTTAGCTTTGACGACAAACGAACACGAAGGAGCACAGCCGAACCAACAGCAGTGTGAACGAGCAGCAGAGTGAATGATTTTATTTTCTTTGTCGGAAGAAATTGGAAATTACTAAATGAAAATGTTACTAAAAACAATAAAAATACACATCGACCCAGTGATGTCCAAACCTACTGTGGATAGTACCTGCCCCATTTTGTGACGTGGGATCACAATCCACTAATTACGTCACATCTAGTTCAGGGATGATTGTATTGTATTATTTCGAAAAGAAAAGGGTAAAAAATAACTATTTCTAAATAACGGAATCTTGGAATAAAACGATTGGTGTTTTATGGACCCCTACGACCGTGTTATATCAAATTGATTGATTCAAATATTATATTACTTAAGTTTATTTTCACATTAAAAAAAAATAATTTATAAGGCGTGTCGTCTTTTACTTTGCAAAGTAGTAGTATTCAATGTGGTGTTGGGGTGGAAGGGAGAGGTACTACCTTTAAGGGAGATACGGTCGCAGCTGGATTGCTGGTGCTGGTTGCACCAGTGCTGGTTGAATCCTTACTGGATCACCAACACCCAGCTCTTGTCTATGGCTCCAAGTAGCAGAATTTCTGCAACCACACCACGGTAAACTGCTTCGACCGGCAGGCTGAACTAGACAAGGGTCGCCAGGGGGTCGTTGGAACCCCGGTAAGACCTTGGAGAGGAGATAGGCACCACCAAGCTTATTTGCCTAATGAAATGTCATGATGGAAAAACAGTCAAGTATCTGCATGCTGGATCGGTCGAGGCCCGGAAAAACAACGACCGCGCTACCCACTGCCTTGCCCCAGGGTGGGGGCGACAAGTTTACTACTGGGACAAGATCAAGATCAACATCAACACCCAGCCTCTCAAAAAATGACACCATTATTGGGACATGGAACGTCCACACACTGTATGCCTGTGGGAAAGTGAAGGAACTGACCCATGAACTAGACAGATACAGATGGGACATCCTTGGTTTGGCTGAGGTCAGGTGGACTAGCTGTGGTGAGACTACCACAGAAGAAGGCCACAAGCTATGGTATAGCGGAGAGGACTGTAGACATCAACATGAAGTTGGTTTTATTGTCAACAAAAGCTAAATAAACTCAGTCATCAACTGCACACTTATATCCAGCAGGCTCATCAGCATCCGAATCGCTGCGCGGCCCATGAATTTAACCATCATTCAAGTGTATGCCCCAACGACAGATTATGATGATGAAGCAGTTGAAACCTTCTATGAGGAGCTAGAGAACACCATAAAGAAAACTCCCAAAAAGGACTTTCTAGTCATCCAAGGAGACTGGAATGCCAAAATAGGTACCAATGCATACGACCACTGGGGAGGAACAGCGGGGCGGTTTGGGCTAGGTGAAACGAACGACAGAGTAGTGACCAAGATATGGTACTAATGACGCTCAAACTTAAATAGAAGACTCCAAAAAAACACACTAACCCACGCATCAGATTTAGTCTAGACAGACTTAAAGACCCACAAGTTGCAGGAATATTTGAGGGAAACATAGGAGGGAAATTTGCAACACTTAACTTAGTACAAGACATAGACTCACTGACAGATAACATGGAGAAAGAAATCATAGAATCAGCAACTGAAGTACTAGGGAAGGACAGGAAGAAATACAAACCATGGATCACTGATGACATCCTAGACCAATGTGACCTCAGAAGGGCCCTCAAAAAGACAAATAAGGATGACCCAGAGGCAGCTAAGCAGCCTCTGTGAACAGAAACATCAGGAAGATGATGAGGGAAGCAAAAGAAAAGTGGATCACAGAACAATGTGAAAGCATAGATGCAGGGATACGGCAGGGCAACAGTAAAGCAGCCTACGCAACGCTGAAGAAACTGACAAGGACACAACAATCTATAGCCACAGTAATAGAAGACAAGCATGGATCTCTACTAACAGAGAAAGCAGAAATAACCCAACGGTGGACAGAGTATTGCCAGGAACTATACAATATCTCCAGACCCCACCATACTAACCAATACCATGAAGCCCAGTGGCGAATGCGAGGATGCACCAATACTGCAAGCAGAAGTAGAGGAGGCAGTAAAGAGCCTAAAAATCGGCAAATCACCAGGCATCGATAACGTCCCAGCAGAGCTTTGGAAGCATGGGGGGCGAAGCATTATAATAGCACTGACACACATCTGCCAAAAGATATGGGAAACCAAGCAGTGGCCCCAAAAATGGACCCAATCTCTGATTATCCCCCTCCTTAAGAAAGGGAATTCAAGGCAGTGCCAAAATTACAGAACCATCAGCCTCATCTGTCACGCTAGCAAAGTAATGCTGCGGATAATCCTGAACAAACTGAGGAACAAGGCAGAGGAAATCCTCTCCAAACAACAGGCTGGATTCAGACCAAAACGGAGCACCACCGAACAGATCTTCAACGTCAGACTACTGATTGAGAAGCACCTTCAGCACCAGCACAACTTATACCACAACTTAATTGACTTTAAAAAAGCCTTTGACCGTGTCTGGCATGAAGGAGTATGGCAGGTTCTCAGAAATTACAACTTTGACAATAATCTCATACAGGTCATCCAAGCACTTTATACAGACTCGAGCAGGGCAGTTCTCATCAACAACAGCATAGGAGAACCTTTTAAAACATCTATTGATGTCCGCCAAGGCTGTCTCCTCTCCCCTGTCCTATTTAATGTCTTCCTGGAGAACATCATGGAATAAGCACTCCAAGAATTCCACACCTCCGTTACCATCGGAGGAAGGTCTCCAACCTTTGCTTCGCGGATGACATCGACTTTTACGGGAAAAAGTGAGGCTGAACTCCAGGAACTGACCACCAGACTGGAGGAGGCGGCGAGAGCTTATGGAATGGAGATAAGTGCAGAGAAGAGCAAGATCCTGGTCAACAGTCACAATCACTTACCACCACCGAACATCACATTGAATGGACAAACCCTGGAGGAAGTAAAGGACTTTAAGTACCTCGGGTCCTTTGAGAGTGAAGATGGCAGCTCCACAAAAGAGATCAGAGCAAGAATCGGCATAGCAACATCAGCCATGACAAGACTGACCAGTATCTGGAAAAGCAATACCATCAGCTTCCAGGTGAAGGTCAGACTCTACAAGTCACTTGTTCTTTCCGCCCTACTCTATGGTTGTGAGAGCTGGACGCTCACAGCGGACACCGAGCGCAGGATACAGTCCTTTGAAAGCAAGTGTTACAGAAGAATGCTACATATATCATACAGTGAACACCAGACAAATTATTATGTTAGACAGCTAGTTAACACCCATGCTGGTGAACAGGAACCTCTACTCTCAACAATTAAACGTCGCAAGCTGACCTGGTTTGGTCATGTCACAAGGCACACCTCCCTGTCAAAGACCATCCTGCAGGGAACAGTAGAGGGGAAGCGGAGACGAGGCAGGCAGAGAAAGGCCTGGATGGACAACATCAAAGAATGGACTAGCTGCAGCTTCCAAACCCTGCTACGAACAGCAGAAGATTGTGAGCGCTGGAGATCCCTGACTGCCCAAGCATCCACCATGACACCCCTACAGCCTCTTAGGCCATGGGATGAGTGAGTGAGTGAGTATTCAATAGTAGTAGTCCATTGTCAAACTATCGGATCGGGAGACGAAATCGGATCGAATCTGAGGCCACAAATGTTGATCATGACATCCCTAATTGGTATATGAAGTATCATTAAAATGAATAACTCCTGAATGGAGAAATGTTTCTCTCCTTGGGTTGAAATTTAATTCCAGTTTCTTCCTGGGCCCTAAGTTTCAGAGATAACATCTGTGAGATGGGTGCACCAAGGTGTAAATTGTACAACAATCATGGCATCCCATGTCAGACTCCTCAGACACTGCAGGGCAAATCAATAATCCAAAATGGGAATTAGGTTCTTCTCAGTGGTGGATTTGTGAATGGCACAATGGAACAGATTGTTGCAAAAACAATACCTGGCTGTGAATGCAAATTATGTTCTCATTGTTGTCATGCTGATAGACCAGAAGACCCGGTCACTTCATTTCTGTGCCATCAGAGACGTGCACTTGCCCATTACCATATTTACCAATTACAGTAGGTCTTTGACCACAGAGTGTAATACTAGTGATTATTGTTGTAGTTTTCTCAAAATATTCATTGATAAATTAATTACAAGTTGAAACTGTAAAAGTGGGTAATAAAAATATTATGCACTCATATTTAAAACAAAATTCTTTGCATATCTTGTGGATAATCTTTACGGTTTATGCAGTATTTTTTAAATTATTTTAAGTTTATTATGAACACCTATTTATTAGATATAATTCATTTTGTCTGCACTATTTAGAGCTGCTAACATCACACGCTTCACCCGGCTTAGTCTAGTGACAGAGTGAGACCTCTTTTCCACCGCGGCTACATATTATTTTTGTGCCGCATACTCGCAACTCACATAAAGAAACAATACCGTTACAGATGAAAGATTAGATTACACGATTAAAAAAATCTAACGCACTAATAATTATTAATTAACGCGATAATGTGACACCCCTAATATCAATAATAGTAACTATATTAGACCCTGTTCAAGCTTTGTATATCACCACCATGAAAGCGTAAGCAGATGTCGCAAAAAAATGCTCAGAAATGGGAGACCAACACTAGTAGCGTCCAAACATCTCAACCACTTGGACCGTTATCTAGGAAAAAAAATTGTACCCTAAAACAGGGGTCGGCAACCCAAAACGTTGAAAGAACCATATTGGACCAAAAATCATATCTGTCTGGAGCCGCAAAAAATGAAAAGCCGTATATAAGTCTTTTAATGAAGACAACACATGACGTAAGTGTCTATATTAGCTATATTAGCCTACTATCAAAATGACTTTAAAAGTCTTATATAAGTGTTATAATAAAGACAACACATGACCTAAGTGTCCATATTAGCCTTTTACCATGAATTGATTAACGTGGACCCCGACTTAAACAAGTTGAAAAACGTATTCGAGTGCTACCATTTAGTGGTCAATTGTACGGAATATGTACTGTACTGTGCAATCTACTAATAAAAGTTTCAATCAATCAATCAATCAAAAACAAGCTATAATAGCCTACTATCAAAATTAGTACGACAAAACGATGTTCACCAAATACTCTCATCACTGAAGCATACACACAAACATATTAAACAGTGGGCTATCTAAAAATTGGTGAAGGTTTATGTCATGCTTGTCCTCAAACAAAAAAAATACCAAAACTAAAAAATAATTTTTACCCCATCTTTTTCCATTTTCAATCCTTTTTAAAAAATGCTCCAGGACGCCACTAGGGCGTTAAAGAGCCGCATGGTTGCTAAACCCCGCCCGAGAACATGTGAAAGGATCTGCTCCTATAAAATCAGTAGAGATATGTTTTTTCATTTCAATTTGTATCGACTCTTTTTATTGCTGTATTTTATATGTTTTCTGTGACTTTGGTGTTAATTTAGGTATTCGTTCCGATTTACAGTAAAAGTCTATATAACACCATTGTAGGATTGTTTGTATGCAGAGAGAAAAACAGACTATGTTTGAATCTCAGTAAAACGTAAATAATGCTATTGGGTAACAGTAGAAGGGAAAGTCAAACACAAATACAAATAGATGGAGTTGACATTGAAAGAGTAAAACAATACACTTTTTGGGTGTAATAATAAATGACAAAATGAACTGGAAATCTCATGTAAAAAATATACAACATAAAGTAGCGAGAAACATGTCAATAATGAATAAAGCAAAATATATTCTGGACCAAAAATCTCTTTATATTCTCTCCTGCTCTCTAGTGTTACCATATCTTTGTTATTGTGTAGAAATATGGGGTAACAACTACAAATGTGCGCTTTATTCACTAACTGTGTTAAAGATAAATTAGAATAATACATAATGTTGGATATAGAGAACATACTAACTCTTTATTTTTTTTAAATAAAAAATATTGAAATTCAAAGATTTGGTGCATTTGCAAACAGCTAAAATTACGTACAAAGCAAACTGCTACCCAAGAATGTACAACAATTCTTCTCAACAAAAGAGGAGAAATATAACCTTAGAGGAAAATCTAAAATAAAACATTTGTATGCACTTACAACACCTCTTTAGCATATATTTAGCATATTTGTATGTGGAATTACATTATGGAATGGATTAAGAAAAGAAATCAAACAAAGCACTAATATGAGTCAGTTTAAAGGCCTACTGAAATGAATTTTTTTTTATTTAAACGGGGATAGCAGATCCATTCTATGTGTCATACTTGATCATTTCGCGATATTGCCATATTTTTGCTGAAAGGATTTAGTAGAGAACATCGACGATAAAGTTGCAACTTTTGCTCGCTGATAAAAAAAGCCTTGCCTGTACCGGAAGTAGCGTGACGTCACCGGAGGAAGGACTTCTCACATTTCCCAATTGTTTACAATGGAGCGAGAGAGATTCGGACCAAGAAAGCGACGATTACCCCATTAATTTGAGAGAGGATGAAAGATTTGTGGATGAGGCACGTTAGAGTGAAGGACTAGAATGCAGTGCAAGACATATCTTTTTTCGCTCTGACCGTAACTTAGGTACAAGGTCTCATTGGATTACACACTTTCTCCTTTTTCTATTGTGGATCACGGATTTGTATTTTAAACCACCTCGGATACTATATCCTCTTGAAAATGAGAGTCGAGAACGCGAAATGGACATTCACAGTGACTTTTATCTCCACGACAATACATCAGCGAAACACTTTAGCTACGAGCTAATGTGATAGCATCGTGCTTAACTGCATATAGAAACAAAAGAAATAAACCCCTGACTGCAAGGATGGATAGAAAATCAACAATACTATTAAACCATGGACATGTAACTACACGGTTAATGCTTTCCAGGCTGGCGAAGGTTAACAATGCTGTTGCTAACGACGCTTTAGTGTTCTCGTGAGACGTGTAGAAACGCCACTCAACACCAAGCCAAACCGGAGTCAATGAAGAGAACGTCGTTGTAAGCTTGACCATTTACTTTTGACAATTCTTCATAGACAAGATGGTGAAAAACTAAAAAGAACAAAGACACAAACACACTTATTGTCTCTGTACATACAGTATTTGTCAACAATGACATATGAAAATGTAACGGTAATGTCCCAAAATGTCCAGCAGAGGGAGACTCCTGTCTGTCTGAATGACTTGAACACATTGTATCTAGATCGACAATTATATTTAACATATCGGCACTATTACACTTTTTAACGTGTCTGACATGTTGTTAACTTATTAAAGACAACTTACGGCATTGCTTCTTCGCCGCTTTGTGTAGGATGACAACAGATATTACTACAGAAGACCGCAACATGTATGACTTGCTTTCGAACGAATACCGGAAGTCAACCAACCGGAAGTAATTTAGCGGAAGTGACATCATCTAACTGCTGGTTCAAAAAGGAGATTGCGCTTCTCAATGTGATTCAAGATGGAGTGCCAAACCCAAAAAAAAGTAATCCAGTAAATGTTTCAAAAATGTTTGAAAAGGTAGCACATCCCAAAATTAAGACTAGTAGGACAAAATACTCACATTTCACTTGATTTATTGCTCACATCAAAAAAGAGGAACGCTTACGCGTTTCGGCACGTGGCCTTCGTCAGAGCGTTTAAGAGTACATACAATTTCAGTGTCAATTTATACATACACACACACTCAGAGTTCACAACTGGGAATTGGATCCAATTACTGGGGAACCAATCACATGTCTTCTTCCTTGCTAATGCTGGGACCAATTTTCAGGTGGAGCTTCTGCAAAACACTGTTGTTAGGACTAGCATACACTAGATGGCACTGGACTGGATACTGGATGACTACAATGACACAGAAGGAACAATTATGTTAAAAAACATTTTAGGCTATAGTCATCATTGAGTCCATTTGGTGTCATAGTATTGAGTGTGTAGATCCAGAACATTTCTCTCTGTGATAGTTTTTTCAAAATATCTCCTCCTCTTTTGGGCATCATGATTTGTTCAATCCCATAGAATCTTAATGAAGAGGGTGAACCGTGGTTTGCTTCAGAGTAATGTCTTGCAATGGCATAGTCCATATTGCCTGTACGAATTGCTGTTTTGTGCTCAGATATTCTTTGTTTTAGCGGCCTTTTGGTTTTTCCAATGTAGGCTAAGCTACAGGGACATAATAGCATGTAGACCACATGAGTTGACTTACAGTTGATGAATTCCCTTATTGGAATTTTCTTCCCAGTGTGAGGATGGTTAAATGATTTAGTTTTTGTTGTATTGTTACAGCAGGCACAGTTACCACATCTATACATGCCTGTTGTTGTTGTTGTTGTCAACCATGTGGTGGTCTTTTTGGGAATCATATTCTTATACATGACCATGTTTTTAATTGTAGGCGCTCTCCTGAAAGCAAAAAGAGGTGGGGATTTGCAGAGGTCCTTTAGTGTTTCTTCTGCTTGGAGCACATGCCAGTGTTTCTTGAGTGTCTCCTTTATTTGTGAAGCACAATGGTTGAATTCAGTGGAGAAACAGGCCCGGCTTGGATTCTTAGTTTTCTGAATGTTGGACAGGAGATCAGTACGAGCAGTAGTATTAGCTCGCTGTATGGCTTTCTGAATAGAGTTAGAGGCATAACCTCTTTCTTTGAACCGAGCAGCCATGATTATTTCTTTGGAGTGAAAGTCCTCAAGGTCTGAACAGTTGCGTTTGAGCCTCAAAAACTGACCCACTGGGATATTGTCCTTTAGGGGTTTGGGATGATTGCTTGTGGCATGTAATATTGAATTTCGTTCCATATCTTTTCTATAAATAGAAGTGTGAATAGCTCCTGTTTCATCTTTATGTATGCTCAAATCCAAATAATTAATCTTTTCAGTGCTATGTTCACAGGTGAATTTAAGGAACGCTGAACTATTGTTGAGATATTTCACAAAGTCCATCAATTCTTCTTGCGTCCCCTCCCAAAATATCAGGATGTCATCAATGTATCGTTTGTACAGTTTTATATTTGAATGGTAAGGGTTACTATTTGGGTCATGTATGACTTCTTCTTCCCATTTCCCTACCACTAATCCAGCTACAGAGGGCGCTGTTGCGGTCCCCATCGCAGTCCCTGCTTGTTGGAGATACCATTTGGAGTCATACAGCATGTAGTTGTGACTCAGTACATAGTGTAACAATTCTAATAGAAATTCATTAGGGGGATTGTGTGTTGCTTCTCTCTTGGATAGGTAATAGGCCACAGAGTTCAAAGCATCTTCATGGGGAATGCAACCATATAGGTTTTCAACATCAAGAGACACCAATATTGTATTCTGATTTGCAGTATATTCAGTCAGACAGTTAAGTACATCTTTTGTGTCTCCAAGGTAAGCGGGTAGGTCTTTCACAAAATCTTTCAAGAAGAAGTCAACATATTTTGACAATGGTTCAGTCACTGAGCCTCTTCCTGAGACTATTGGCCTCAATGGGGGTTCTGTAGGATGTTTATGGATTTTGGGAAGACAATATATGATGGGGGTGACTGGGTGCTGGTTAGTCAGATAGGCATGCTCATTTTTTGTGATCCAGTTTGATTCGAATGCAACTTTCAGCAGACTGTCAATTTCAGATTTAAATTCATCCATAGGATTTTTCTCTAGCTTCCTGTAGGTGGGGCTGTTCAAAAGTTCAAGCATTTTCTGATGGTAGTATTCAGTGTCAAGGATACACACAGCTCCTGCTTTGTCTGCTGAGCGGATAGTGATTTCTGGATTGTTCTCCAACTCTTCTAATGCATTGCGCTCTTCAGAACTCAAGTTTGAGTATTTTGGGCCTTTATCTTTTTTTAACATTTTTTCAAGATCATTCTCAACTAATTTGTTAAATGTCAAAATCGCAGGGCTTAGGTTGGTGAAAGGGCAAAATGATGACTTTGGAGCAAAGGGAGAAGGTTTTTGTGTTCCAGTTTTACTCTCTTCACTTTGTGATGACTGTTCAGTTGAATATGCTGCATTTTTATGGAGAGGAGAGAAAAAGTGTTTCAAATGAAGTTGTCTCATGAACTTATAGGTGTCAACTTTTAGGTTGAAAGCATTGACTTTGTTGGTTACTGCAAATGAAAGACCTTTATTTAGAACTGAGGTTTGGGCTGGGGTGAGTGGAACTTTAGACAGATTCACTATGGGTGATTGAATTGTCTTGGGGATCTCCTGGGTGGACCTCTTCCCTCGTTTGCCCCGCCTCGTCTTCCTCTTCCTCTTCCACGTTGGTGTGGGTGGGGTAGATCTAAAAAAGGTGCTCTGCGGTTGGTTGTCAGATCCTCACTCTCACTTGATTGGTCACTCACAGCTGAGGGATAGTCATCAGATTGACGATAGACACCTGTGCCTGCTGTAACAATACAACAAAAACTAAATCATTTAACCATCCTCACACTGGGAAGAAAATTCCAATAAGGGAATTCATCAACTGTAAGTCAACTCATGTGGTCTACATGCTATTATGTCCCTGTAGCTTAGCCTACATTGGAAAAACCAAAAGGCCGCTAAAACAAAGAATATCTGAGCACAAAACAGCAATTCGTACAGGCAATATGGACTATGCCATTGCAAGACATTACTCTGAAGCAAACCACGGTTCACCCTCTTCATTAAGATTCTATGGGATTGAACAAATCATGATGCCCAAAAGAGGAGGAGATATTTTGAAAAAACTATCACAGAGAGAAATGTTCTGGATCTACACACTCAATACTATGACACCAAATGGACTCAATGATGACTATAGCCTAAAATGTTTTTTAACATAATTGTTCCTTCTGTGTCATTGTAGTCATCCAGTATCCAGTCCAGTGCCATCTAGTGTATGCTAGTCCTAACAACAGTGTTTTGCAGAAGCTCCACCTGAAAATTGGTCCCAGCATTAGCAAGGAAGAAGACATGTGATTGGTTCCCCAGTAATTGGATCCAATTCCCAGTTGTGAACTCTGAGTGTGTGTGTATGTATAAATTGACACTGAAATTGTATGTACTCTTAAACGCTCTGACGAAGGCCACGTGCCGAAACGCGTAAGCGTTCCTCTTTTTTGATGTGAGCAATAAATCAAGTGAAATGTGAGTATTTTGTCCTACTAGTCTTAATTTTGGGATGTGCTACCTTTTCAAACATTTTTGAAACATTTACTGGATCATCTAACTGCTGTTTACCGATTATAGCATATACAATAAATGTAAACAACTTTAGCTCCAAATTAAAGCCTTGCAGTCAATAATACAAAAATATTATCAAGTAATTATGTAAAGAATATTAACAATTGACTTTAGGACAACACGGACGCCATTGAAGCTAACTTAGCAACCGGACCTCACAGAGCTATGCTAAAAACATTAGCTCTCCACCTATGCCAGCCAGCCCTCATCTGCTCATCAACACCCGTGCTCACCTGCATTCCAGCGATCAACGGTGCGACGAAGGACTTCACCCGATCACAGATGCGGTTGGCGGCCCGGAGACGGAGGAAGTTAAGGTGAGTTTGCCGGCTAGCGCGTCTGCTATCCATCTCTCAGTCCTCCTGGTTGTGTTGCTGTAGTCCGCCGCTAATACACCTATCCCACCTACAACTTTCTTATTTGCAGTCTCCATTGTTCATTAAACAAATTGCAAAAGATTCACCAACACAGATGTCCAGAATACTGTGGAATTTTGAGATGAAAACAGAGTTTTTTTTATAGGATTCAATGGATCCGTATACTTTCGTACCAACCCTTGACGTTACGCACATACGTCAGCATAAAAAAACGTTTTCAACCGGAAGTGTGGCGGGAAATTTAAAATTGCACTTTATAAGTTAACCCGGCCGTATTGGCATGTGTTGCAATGTTAAGATTTCATCATTGATATATAAACTATCAGACTGCGTGGTCGGTAGTAGTGGGTTTC